>NC_134830.1:95563874-95710079 GCF_004210375.1 Tachypleus tridentatus
TTTTTTATGCTGTTTTCATCGTTTTATAAGAATTGTTCTTTGAGATCTGTTCTAAGTTCGGTTTCTAGTCTCAATTTGTTTGTTTTCACTGTTTTTATGGTGTTTCTTTACACTGTTTTATGCTGGTTTCAGCGTTTTACAAGAATTCCTTTTTTTAGACCAGTTTTAACCATTTCTAGTCTCAATTTGCATGTTTTAAAGTGTTTTCACCATTTTAAGAAATCGTCTTAAAACTTTCCGGTTTTAAGCGTTTGTAGTATCAATTTCCTTGTTTTGTACCTTTTTTTATGCTGTTTTCATCGTTTTATAAGAATTGTTCTTTGAGATCTGTTCTAAGTTCGGTTTCTAGTCTCAATTTGTTTGTTTTTTCACTGTTTTATGGTGTTTCTTTACACTGTTTTATGCTGGTTTCAGCGTTTTTCAAGAATTCCTTTTTTTAGACCAGTTTTAAGCATTTCTAGTCTCAATTTGCATGTTTTTAAAGTGTTTTCACCATTTTACAAGAAATCGTCTTAAAACTTTCCGGTTTTAAGCGTTTGTAGTCTCAATTTCCTTGTTTTTGTACCTTTTTTTTTATGCTGTTTTCATCGTTTTATAAGAATTGTTCTTTGAGATCTGTTCTAAGTTCGGTTTCTAGTCTCAATTTGTTTGTTTTTCACTGTTTTATGGTGTTTCTTTACACTGTTTTATGCTGGTTTCAGCGTTTTCAAGAATTCCTTTTTAGACCAGTTTTAAGCATTTCTAGTCTCAATTTGCATGTTTTAAAGTGTTTTCACCATTTTACAGAAATCGTCTTAAAACTTTCCGGTTTTAAGCGTTTGTAGTATCAATTTCCTTGTTTTTGTAACCTTTTTTATGCTGTTTTCATCGTTTTATAAGAATTGTTCTTTGAGATCTGTTCTAAGTTCGGTTTCTAGTCTCAATTTGCTTTGTTTTTCACTGTTTTTTATGGTGTTTCTTTACACTGTTTTATGCTGGTTTCAGCGTTTTACAAGAATTCCTTTTTTAGACCAGTTTTAAGCATTTCTAGTCTCAATTTGCATGTTTTTAAAGTGTTTTCACCATTTTACAAGAAATCGTCTTAAAACTTTCCGGTTTTAAGCGTTTGTAGTATCAATTTCCTTGTTTTGTACCTTTTTTATGCTGTTTTCATCGTTTTATAAGAATTGTTCTTTGAGATCTGTTCTAAGTTCGGTTTCTAGTCTCAATTTGCTTGTTTTCACTGTTTTTATGGTGTTTCTTTACACTGTTTTATGCTGGTTTCAGCGTTTTCAAAAATTCCTTTTTTAGACCAGTTTTAAGCATTTCTAGTCTCAATTTGCATGTTTTTAAAGTGTTTTCACCATTTTACAAGAAATCGTCTTAAAACTTTCCGGTTTTAAGCGTTTGTAGTCTCAATTTCCTTGTTTTTGTACCTTTTTTTATGCTGTTTTCATCGTTTTATAAGAATTGTTCTTTGAGATCTGTTCTAAGTTCGGTTTCTAGTCTCAATTTGCTTGTTTTCACTGTTTTTATGGTGTTTCTTTACACTGTTTTATGCTGGTTTCAGCGTTTTTCAAGAATTCCTTTTTTAGACCAGTTTTAAGCATTTCTAGTCTCAATTTGCATGTTTTTAAAGTGTTTTCACCATTTTACAAGAAATCGTCTTAAAACTTTCCGGTTTTAAGCGTTTGTAGTCTCAATTTCCTTGTTTTTGTACCTTTTTATGCTGTTTTCATCGTTTTATAAGAATTGTTCTTTGAGATCTGTTCTAAGTTCGGTTTCTAGTCTCAATTTGCTTGTTTTCACTGTTTTTTATGGTGTTTCTTTACACTGTTTTATGCTGGTTTCAGCGTTTTTCAAGAATTCCTTTTTTAGACCAGTTTTAAGCATTTCTAGTCTCAATTTGCATGTTTTAAAGTGTTTTCACCATTTTACAAGAAATCGTCTTAAAACTTTCCGGTTTTAAGCGTTTGTAGTCTCAATTTCCTTGTTTTTGTACCTTTTTTATGCTGTTTTCATCGTTTTATAAAATTGTTCTTTGAGATCTGTTCTAAGTTCGGTTTCTAGTCTCAATTTGCTTGTTTTCACCATTTTCACTTTTTTTTATGGTGTTTCTTTACACTGTTTTATGCTGGTTTCAGCGTTTTCAAAAATTCCTGGTTTCAGCGTTTTACAAGAATTTTTTTTAGACCAGTTTTAAGCATTTCTAGTCTCAATTTGCATGTTTTAAAGTGTTTTCACCATTTTACAAGAAATCGTCTTAAAACTTTCCGGTTTTAAGCGTTTGTTCTCAATTTCCTTGTTTTTTGTACCTTTTTTTATGCTGTTTTCATCGTTTTATAAGAATTGTTCTTTGAGATCTGTTCTAAGTTCGGTTTCTAGTCTCAATTTGCTTGTTTTCACTGTTTTATTGTGTTTCTTTACACTGTTTTATGCTGGTTTCAGCGTTTTACAAAATTCCTTTTTTAGACCAGTTTTAAGCATTTCTAGTCTCAATTTGCATGTTTTTAAAGTGTTTTCACCATTTTACAAGAAATCGTCTTAAAACTTTCCGGTTTTAAGCGTTTGTAGTCTCAATTTCCTTGTTTTTGTACCTTTTTTTATGCTGTTTTCATCGTTTTATAAAATTGTTCTTTGAGATCTGTTCTAAGTTCGGTTTCTAGTCTCAATTTGCTTGTTTTCACTGTTTTTATGGTGTTTCTTTACACTGTTTTATGCTGGTTTCAGCGTTTTACAAAATTCCTTTTTTAGACCAGTTTTAAGCATTTCTAGTCTCAATTTGCATGTTTTTAAAGTGTTTTCACCATTTTACAAGAAATCGTCTTAAAACTTTCCGGTTTTAAGCGTTTGTAGTCTCAATTTCCTTGTTTTTGTACCTTTTTTATGCTGTTTTCATCGTTTTATAAGAATTGTTCTTTGAGATCTGTTCTAAGTTCGGTTTCTAGTCTCAATTTGCTTGTTTTCACTGTTTTTTTATGGTGTTTCTTTACACTGTTTTATGCTGGTTTCAGCGTTTTCAAGAATTCCTTTTTTAGACCAGTTTTAAGCATTTCTAGTCTCAATTTGCATGTTTTTAAAGTGTTTTCACCATTTTACAAGAAATCGTCTTAAAACTTTCCGGTTTTAAGCGTTTGTAGTCTCAATTTCCTTGTTTTTTGTACCTTTTTTATGCTGTTTTCATCGTTTTATAAGAATTGTTCTTTGAGATCTGTTCTAAGTTCGGTTTCTAGTCTCAATTTGCTTGTTTTCACTGTTTTTATGGTGTTTCTTTACACTGTTTTATGCTGGTTTCAGCGTTTTTCAAAATTCCTTTTTTAGACCAGTTTTAAGCATTTCTAGTCTCAATTTGCATGTTTTAAAGTGTTTTCACCATTTTACAAGAAATCGTCTTAAAACTTTCCGGTTTTAAGCGTTTGTAGTCTCAATTTCCTTGTTTTGTACCTTTTTTTATGCTGTTTTCATCGTTTTATAAAATTGTTCTTTGAGATCTGTTCTAAGTTCGGTTTCTAGTCTCAATTTGCTTGTTTTCACTGTTTTTATGGTGTTTCTTTACACTGTTTTATGCTGGTTTCAGCGTTTTCAAAATTCCTTTTTTAGACCAGTTTTAAGCATTTCTAGTCTCAATTTGCATGTTTTTTTTAAAGTGTTTTCACCATTTTACAAGAAATCGTCTTAAAACTTTCCGGTTTTAAGCGTTTGTAGTCTCAATTTCCTTGTTTTTGTACCTTTTTTATGCTGTTTTCATCGTTTTATAAAATTGTTCTTTGAGATCTGTTCTAAGTTCGGTTTCTAGTCTCAATTTGCTTGTTTTCACTGTTTTTTATGGTGTTTCTTTACACTGTTTTATGCTGGTTTCAGCGTTTTCAAAATTCCTTTTTTAGACCAGTTTTAAGCATTTCTAGTCTCAATTTGCATGTTTTTAAAGTGTTTTCACCATTTTACAAGAAATCGTCTTAAAACTTTCCGGTTTTAAGCGTTTGTTGTCTCAATTTCCTTTTTTTTGTACCTTTTTTTATGCTGTTTTCATCGTTTTATAAGAATTGTTCTTTGAGATCTGTTCTAAGTTCGGTTTCTAGTCTCAATTTGCTTGTTTTTCACTGTTTTTATGGTGTTTCTTTACACTGTTTTATGCTGGTTTCAGCGTTTTCAAGAATTCCTTTTTTAGACCAGTTTTAAGCATTTCTAGTCTCAATTTGCATGTTTTTAAAGTGTTTTCACCATTTTACAAGAAATCGTCTTAAAACTTTCGGTTTTAAGCGTTTGTAGTCTCAATTTCCTTGTTTTTGTACCTTTTTTATGCTGTTTTCATCGTTTTATAAGAATTGTTCTTTGAGATCTGTTCTAAGTTCGGTTTCTAGTCTCAATTTGCTTGTTTTCACTGTTTTTTATGGTGTTTCTTTACACTGTTTTATGCTGGTTTCAGCGTTTTACAAAATTCCTTTTTTAGACCAGTTTTAAGCATTTCTAGTCTCAATTTGCATGTTTTAAAGTGTTTTCACCATTTTACAAGAAATCGTCTTAAAACTTTCCGGTTTTAAGCGTTTGTAGTCTCAATTTCCTTGTTTTTGTACCTTTTTTATGCTGTTTTCATCGTTTTATAAGAATTGTTCTTTGAGATCTGTTCTAAGTTCGGTTTCTAGTCTCAATTTGCTTGTTTTCACTGTTTTTATGGTGTTTCTTTACACTGTTTTATGCTGGTTTCAGCGTTTTACAAAATTCCTTTTTTAGACCAGTTTTAAGCATTTCTAGTCTCAATTTGCATGTTTTAAAGTGTTTTCACCATTTTACAAGAAATCGTCTTAAAACTTTCCGGTTTTAAGCGTTTGTTGTATCAATTTCCTTGTTTTTTGTACCTTTTTTATGCTGTTTTCATCGTTTTATAAAATTGTTCTTTGAGATCTGTTCTAAGTTCGGTTTCTAGTCTCAATTTGCTTGTTTTCACTGTTTTTTATGGTGTTTCTTTACACTGTTTTATGCTGGTTTCAGCGTTTTCAAAATTCCTTTTTTAGACCAGTTTTAAGCATTTCTAGTCTCAATTTGCATGTTTTTAAAGTGTTTTCACCATTTTACAAGAAATCGTCTTAAAACTTTTCGGTTTTAAGCGTTTGTAGTCTCAATTTCCTTGTTTTTGTACCTTTTTTATGCTGTTTTCATCGTTTTATAAGAATTGTTCTTTGAGATCTGTTCTAAGTTCGGTTTCTAGTCTCAATTTGCTTGTTTTCACTGTTTTTATGGTGTTTCTTTACACTGTTTTATGCTGGTTTCAGCGTTTTACAAAATTCCTTTTTTAGACCAGTTTTAAGCATTTCTAGTCTCAATTTGCATGTTTTTAAAGTGTTTTCACCATTTTACAAGAAATCGTCTTAAAACTTTCCGGTTTTAAGCGTTTGTAGTCTCAATTTCCTTGTTTTTGTACCTTTTTTTTATGCTGTTTTCATCGTTTTATAAGAATTGTTCTTTGAGATCTGTTCTAAGTTCGGTTTCTAGTCTCAATTTGCTTGTTTTCACTGTTTTTATGGTGTTTCTTTACACTGTTTTATGCTGGTTTCAGCGTTTTACAAAATTCCTTTTTTAGACCAGTTTTAAGCATTTCTAGTCTCAATTTGCATGTTTTTAAAGTGTTTTCACCATTTTACAAGAAATCGTCTTAAAACTTTCCGGTTTTAAGCGTTTGTAGTCTCAATTTCCTTGTTTTTGTACCTTTTTTATGCTGTTTTCATCGTTTTATAAGAATTGTTCTTTGAGATCTGTTCTAAGTTCGGTTTCTAGTCTCAATTTGCTTGTTTTCACTGTTTTTATGGTGTTTCTTTACACTGTTTTATGCTGGTTTCAGCGTTTTCAAAATTCCTTTTTTAGACCAGTTTTAAGCATTTCTAGTCTCAATTTGCATGTTTTTAAAGTGTTTTCACCATTTTACAAGAAATCGTCTTAAAACTTTCCGGTTTTAAGCGTTTGTTGTAGTCTCAATTTCCTTGTTTTTGTACCTTTTTTATGCTGTTTTCATCGTTTTATAAGAATTGTTCTTTGAGATCTGTTCTAAGTTCGGTTTCTAGTCTCAATTTGCTTGTTTTTCACTGTTTTTATGGTGTTTCTTTACACTGTTTTATGCTGGTTTCAGCGTTTTCAAAATTCCTTTTTTAGACCAGTTTTAAGCATTTCTAGTCTCAATTTGCATGTTTTAAAGTGTTTTCACCATTTTACAAGAAATCGTCTTAAAACTTTCCGGTTTTAAGCGTTTGTAGTATCAATTTCCTTGTTTTTGTACCTTTTTTTATGCTGTTTTCATCGTTTTATAAGAATTGTTCTTTGAGATCTGTTCTAAGTTCGGTTTCTAGTCTCAATTTGCTTGTTTTCACTGTTTTTATGGTGTTTCTTTACACTGTTTTATGCTGGTTTCAGCGTTTTCAAAATTCCTTTTTTAGACCAGTTTTAAGCATTTCTAGTCTCAATTTGCATGTTTTAAAGTGTTTTCACCATTTTACAAGAAATCGTCTTAAAACTTTCCGGTTTTAAGCGTTTGTAGTATCAATTTCCTTGTTTTTGTACCTTTTTTATGCTGTTTTCATCGTTTTATAAAATTGTTCTTTGAGATCTGTTCTAAGTTCGGTTTCTAGTCTCAATTTGCTTGTTTTCACTGTTTTTTATGGTGTTTCTTTACACTGTTTTATGCTGGTTTCAGCGTTTTCAAAATTCCTTTTTTAGACCAGTTTTAAGCATTTCTAGTCTCAATTTGCATGTTTTTAAAGTGTTTTCACCATTTTACAAGAAATCGTCTTAAAACTTTCCGGTTTTAAGCGTTTGTAGTATCAATTTCCTTGTTTTTGTTTTTTTATGCTGTTTTCATCGTTTTATAAGAATTGTTCTTTGAGATCTGTTCTAAGTTCGGTTTCTAGTCTCAATTTGCTTGTTTTTCACTGTTTTTTATGGTGTTTCTTTACACTGTTTTATGCTGGTTTCAGCGTTTTACAAAATTCCTTTTTTAGACCAGTTTTAAGCATTTCTAGTCTCAATTTGCATGTTTTTAAAGTGTTTTCACCATTTTACAAGAAATCGTCTTAAAACTTTCCGGTTTTAAGCGTTTGTAGTATCAATTTCCTTGTTTTGTACCTTTTTTATGCTGTTTTCATCGTTTTATAAAATTGTTCTTTGAGATCTGTTCTAAGTTCGGTTTCTAGTCTCAATTTGCTTGTTTTCACTGTTTTTTATGGTGTTTCTTTACACTGTTTTATGCTGGTTTCAGCGTTTTTCAAAATTCCTTTTTTAGACCAGTTTTAAGCATTTCTAGTCTCAATTTGCATGTTTTTAAAGTGTTTTCACCATTTTACAAGAAATCGTCTTAAAACTTTCCGGTTTTAAGCGTTTGTTGTATCAATTTCCTTGTTTTTGTACCTTTTTTATGCTGTTTTCATCGTTTTATAAGAATTGTTCTTTGAGATCTGTTCTAAGTTCGGTTTCTAGTCTCAATTTGCTTGTTTTTCACTGTTTTTATGGTGTTTCTTTACACTGTTTTATGCTGGTTTCAGCGTTTTCAAAATTCCTTTTTTAGACCAGTTTTAAGCATTTCTAGTCTCAATTTGCATGTTTTAAAGTGTTTTCACCATTTTACAAGAAATCGTCTTAAAACTTTCCGGTTTTAAGCGTTTGTAGTATCAATTTCCTTGTTTTTGTACCTTTTTTATGCTGTTTTCATCGTTTTATAAAATTGTTCTTTGAGATCTGTTCTAAGTTCGGTTTCTAGTCTCAATTTGCTTGTTTTCACTGTTTTTTATGGTGTTTCTTTACACTGTTTTATGCTGGTTTCAGCGTTTTCAAAATTCCTTTTTTAGACCAGTTTTAAGCATTTCTAGTCTCAATTTGCATGTTTTTAAAGTGTTTTCACCATTTTACAAGAAATCGTCTTAAAACTTTCCGGTTTTAAGCGTTTGTAGTCTCAATTTCCTTGTTTTTGTACCTTTTTTATGCTGTTTTCATCGTTTTATAAGAATTGTTCTTTGAGATCTGTTCTAAGTTCGGTTTCTAGTCTCAATTTGCTTGTTTTCACTGTTTTTATGGTGTTTCTTTACACTGTTTTATGCTGGTTTCAGCGTTTTACAAAATTCCTTTTTTAGACCAGTTTTAAGCATTTCTAGTCTCAATTTGCATGTTTTTTAAAGTGTTTTCACCATTTTACAAGAAATCGTCTTAAAACTTTCCGGTTTTAAGCGTTTGTTAGTATCAATTTCCTTGTTTTTGTACCTTTTTTTATGCTGTTTTCATCGTTTTATAAGAATTGTTCTTTGAGATCTGTTCTAAGTTCGGTTTCTAGTCTCAATTTGCTTGTTTTCACTGTTTTTATGGTGTTTCTTTACACTGTTTTATGCTGGTTTCAGCGTTTTTCAAAATTCCTTTTTTAGACCAGTTTTAAGCATTTCTAGTCTCAATTTGCATGTTTTAAAGTGTTTTCACCATTTTACAAGAAATCGTCTTAAAACTTTCCGGTTTTAAGCGTTTGTTGTATCAATTTCCTTGTTTTTGTACTTTTTTTATGCTGTTTTCATCGTTTTATAAGAATTGTTCTTTGAGATCTGTTCTAAGTTCGGTTTCTAGTCTCAATTTGCTTGTTTTCACTGTTTTTATGGTGTTTCTTTACACTGTTTTATGCTGGTTTCAGCGTTTTACAAAATTCCTTTTTTAGACCAGTTTTAAGCATTTCTAGTCTCAATTTGCATGTTTTTAAAGTGTTTTCACCATTTTACAAGAAATCGTCTTAAAACTTTCCGGTTTTAAGCGTTTGTAGTATCAATTTCCTTGTTTTTGTACCTTTTTTATGCTGTTTTCATCGTTTTATAAAATTGTTCTTTGAGATCTGTTCTAAGTTCGGTTTCTAGTCTCAATTTGCTTGTTTTCACTGTTTTTATGGTGTTTCTTTACACTGTTTTATGCTGGTTTCAGCGTTTTCAAGAATTCCTTTTTTAGACCAGTTTTAAGCATTTCTAGTCTCAATTTGCATGTTTTAAAGTGTTTTCACCATTTTACAAGAAATCGTCTTAAAACTTTCCGGTTTTAAGCGTTTGTAGTCTCAATTTCCTTGTTTTTGTACCTTTTTTATGCTGTTTTCATCGTTTTATAAGAATTGTTCTTTGAGATCTGTTCTAAGTTCGGTTTCTAGTCTCAATTTGCTTGTTTTCACTGTTTTTATGGTGTTTCTTTACACTGTTTTATGCTGGTTTCAGCGTTTTCAAAATTCCTTTTTTAGACCAGTTTTGCATTTCTAGTCTCAATTTGCATGTTTTTAAAGTGTTTTCACCATTTTACAAGAAATCGTCTTAAAACTTTCCGGTTTTAAAAATTCCTTTTTTAGATCGTTTTATAAGAATTGTTCAGATCTTTTAAGCATTTCTAGTCTCAATTTGCATGTTTTAAAGTGTTTTCACCATTTTACAAGAAATCGTCTTAAAACTTTCCGGTTTTAAGCGTTTGTAGTCTCAATTTCCTTGTTTTTGTACCTTTTTTTATGCTGTTTTCATCGTTTTATAAGAATTGTTCTTTGAGATCTGTTCTAAGTTCGGTTTCTAGTCTCAATTTGCTTGTTTTCACTGTTTTTATGGTGTTTCTTTACACTGTTTTATGCTGGTTTCAGCGTTTTACAAAATTCCTTTTTAGACCAGTTTTAAGCATTTCTAGTCTCAATTTGCATGTTTTAAAGTGTTTTCACCATTTTACAAGAAATCGTCTTAAAACTTTCCGGTTTTAAGCGTTTGTTGTATCAATTTCCTTGTTTTTGTACCTTTTTTATGCTGTTTTCATCGTTTTATAAGAATTGTTCTTTGAGATCTGTTCTAAGTTCGGTTTCTAGTCTCAATTTGCTTGTTTTCACTGTTTTTATGGTGTTTCTTTACACTGTTTTATGCTGGTTTCAGCGTTTTCAAAAATTCCTTTTTTAGACCAGTTTTAAGCATTTCTAGTCTCAATTTGCATGTTTTAAAGTGTTTTCACCATTTTACAAGAAATCGTCTTAAAACTTTCCGGTTTTAAGCGTTTGTAGTCTCAATTTCCTTGTTTTGTACCTTTTTTTATGCTGTTTTCATCGTTTTATAAGAATTGTTCTTTGAGATCTGTTCTAAGTTCGGTTTCTAGTCTCAATTTGCTTGTTTTTCACTGTTTTTATGGTGTTTCTTTACACTGTTTTATGCTGGTTTCAGCGTTTTCAAAATTCCTTTTTTAGACCAGTTTTAAGCATTTCTAGTCTCAATTTGCATGTTTTTAAAGTGTTTTCACCATTTTACAAGAAATCGTCTTAAAACTTTCCGGTTTTAAGCGTTTGTAGTCTCAATTTCCTTGTTTTTGTACCTTTTTTATGCTGTTTTCATCGTTTTATAAAATTGTTCTTTGAGATCTGTTCTAAGTTCGGTTTCTAGTCTCAATTTGCTTGTTTTCACTGTTTTTATGGTGTTTCTTTACACTGTTTTATGCTGGTTTCAGCGTTTTACAAAATTCCTTTTTTAGACCAGTTTTAAGCATTTCTAGTCTCAATTTGCATGTTTTAAAGTGTTTTCACCATTTTACAAGAAATCGTCTTAAAACTTTCCGGTTTTAAGCGTTTGTAGTCTCAATTTCCTTGTTTTTGTACCTTTTTTATGCTGTTTTCATCGTTTTATAAGAATTGTTCTTTGAGATCTGTTCTAAGTTCGGTTTCTAGTCTCAATTTGCTTGTTTTCACTGTTTTTATGGTGTTTCTTTACACTGTTTTATGCTGGTTTCAGCGTTTTACAAAATTCCTTTTTTAGACCAGTTTTAAGCATTTCTAGTCTCAATTTGCATGTTTTAAAGTGTTTTCACCATTTTACAAGAAATCGTCTTAAAACTTTCCGGTTTTAAGCGTTTGTTGTATCAATTTCCTTGTTTTTGTACCTGTTTTTTTTTATGCTGTTTTCATCGTTTTATAATGGTGAATTGTTCTTTGAGATCTGTTCTAAGCGGTTTCTAGTCTCAATTTGCATGTTTTAAAGTGTTTTCACCATTTTACAAGAAATCGTCTTAAAACTTTCCGGTTTTAAGCGTTTGTAGTCTCAATTTCCTTGTTTTTGTACCTTTTTTATGCTGTTTTCATCGTTTTATAAGAATTGTTCTTTGAGATCTGTTCTAAGTTCGGTTTCTAGTCTCAATTTGCTTGTTTTCACTGTTTTTATGGTGTTTCTTTACACTGTTTTATGCTGGTTTCAGCGTTTTCAAAATTCCTTTTTAGACCAGTTTTAAGCATTTCTAGTCTCAATTTGCATGTTTTTAAAGTGTTTTCACCATTTTACAAGAAATCGTCTTAAAACTTTCCGGTTTTAAGCGTTTGTTAGTATCAATTTCCTTGTTTTTGTACCTTTTTTATGCTGTTTTCATCGTTTTATAAGAATTGTTCTTTGAGATCTGTTCTAAGTTCGGTTTCTAGTCTCAATTTGCTTGTTTTCACTGTTTTTATGGTGTTTCTTTACACTGTTTTATGCTGGTTTCAGCGTTTTTCAAAATTCCTTTTTTAGACCAGTTTTAAGCATTTCTAGTCTCAATTTGCATGTTTTAAAGTGTTTTCACCATTTTACAAGAAATCGTCTTAAAACTTTCCGGTTTTAAGCGTTTGTTGTATCAATTTCCTTGTTTTTGTACCTTTTTTATGCTGTTTTCATCGTTTTATAAGAATTGTTCTTTGAGATCTGTTCTAAGTTCGGTTTCTAGTCTCAATTTGCTTGTTTTCACTGTTTTTATGGTGTTTCTTTACACTGTTTTATGCTGGTTTCAGCGTTTTTCAAAATTCCTTTTTTAGACCAGTTTTAAGCATTTCTAGTCTCAATTTGCATGTTTTTAAAGTGTTTTCACCATTTTACAAGAAATCGTCTTAAAACTTTCCGGTTTTAAGCGTTTGTAGTCTCAATTTCCTTGTTTTTGTACCTTTTTTATGCTGTTTTCATCGTTTTATAAGAATTGTTCTTTGAGATCTGTTCTAAGTTCGGTTTCTAGTCTCAATTTGCTTGTTTTCACTGTTTTTATGGTGTTTCTTTACACTGTTTTATGCTGGTTTCAGCGTTTTACAAAATTCCTTTTTTAGACCAGTTTTAAGCATTTCTAGTCTCAATTTGCATGTTTTTAAAGTGTTTTCACCATTTTACAAGAAATCGTCTTAAAACTTTCCGGTTTTAAGCGTTTGTAGTCTCAATTTCCTTGTTTTGTACCTTTTTTTTATGCTGTTTTCATCGTTTTATAAGAATTGTTCTTTGAGATCTGTTCTAAGTTCGGTTTCTAGTCTCAATTTGCTTGTTTTCACTGTTTTTATTGTGTTTCTTTACACTGTTTTATGCTGGTTTCAGCGTTTTTCAAAAATTCCTTTTTTAGACCAGTTTTAAGCATTTCTAGTCTCAATTTGCATGTTTTTAAAGTGTTTTCACCATTTTACAAGAAATCGTCTTAAAACTTTCCGGTTTTAAGCGTTTGTAGTCTCAATTTCCTTGTTTTTGTACCTTTTTTATGCTGTTTTCATCGTTTTATAAGAATTGTTCTTTGAGATCTGTTCTAAGTTCGGTTTCTAGTCTCAATTTGCTTGTTTTTCACTGTTTTTATGGTGTTTCTTTACACTGTTTTATGCTGGTTTCAGCGTTTTACAAGAATTCCTTTTTTAGACCAGTTTTAAGCATTTCTAGTCTCAATTTGCATGTTTTTAAAGTGTTTTCACCATTTTACAAGAAATCGTCTTAAAACTTTCCGGTTTTAAGCGTTTGTTGTATCAATTTCCTTGTTTTTGTACCTTTTTTATGCTGTTTTCATCGTTTTATAAGAATTGTTCTTTGAGATCTGTTCTAAGTTCGGTTTCTAGTCTCAATTTGCTTGTTTTCACTGTTTTTATGGTGTTTCTTTACACTGTTTTATGCTGGTTTCAGCGTTTTCAAAATTCCTTTTTAGACCAGTTTTAAGCATTTCTAGTCTCAATTTGCATGTTTTTAAAGTGTTTTCACCATTTTACAAGAAATCGTCTTAAAACTTTCCGGTTTTAAGCGTTTGTTGTATCAATTTCCTTGTTTTTGTACCTTTTTTATGCTGTTTTCATCGTTTTATAAGAATTGTTCTTTGAGATCTGTTCTAAGTTCGGTTTCTAGTCTCAATTTGCTTGTTTTCACTGTTTTTTATGGTGTTTCTTTACACTGTTTTATGCTGGTTTCAGCGTTTTTCAAAATTCCTTTTTTAGACCAGTTTTAAGCATTTCTAGTCTCAATTTGCATGTTTTAAAGTGTTTTCACCATTTTACAAGAAATCGTCTTAAAACTTTCCGGTTTTAAGCGTTTGTTGTATCAATTTCCTTGTTTTTGTACCTTTTTTATGCTGTTTTCATCGTTTTATAAGAATTGTTCTTTGAGATCTGTTCTAAGTTCGGTTTCTAGTCTCAATTTGCTTGTTTTCACTGTTTTTATGGTGTTTCTTTACACTGTTTTATGCTGGTTTCAGCGTTTTCAAAATTCCTTTTTAGACCAGTTTTAAGCATTTCTAGTCTCAATTTGCATGTTTTAAAGTGTTTTCACCATTTTACAAGAAATCGTCTTAAAACTTTCCGGTTTTAAGCGTTTGTAGTATCAATTTCCTTGTTTTTTTGTACCTTTTTTATGCTGTTTTCATCGTTTTATAAGAATTGTTCTTTGAGATCTGTTCTAAGTTCGGTTTCTAGTCTCAATTTGCTTGTTTTCACTGTTTTTATGGTGTTTCTTTACACTGTTTTATGCTGGTTTCAGCGTTTTCAAAATTCCTTTTTTAGACCAGTTTTAAGCATTTCTAGTCTCAATTTGCATGTTTTAAAGTGTTTTCACCATTTTACAAGAAATCGTCTTAAAACTTTCCGGTTTTAAGCGTTTGTAGTCTCAATTTCCTTGTTTTTGTACCTTTTTTATGCTGTTTTCATCGTTTTATAAAATTGTTCTTTGAGATCTGTTCTAAGTTCGGTTTCTAGTCTCAATTTGCTTGTTTTCACTGTTTTTTATGGTGTTTCTTTACACTGTTTTATGCTGGTTTCAGCGTTTTACAAAATTCCTTTTTTAGACCAGTTTTAAGCATTTCTAGTCTCAATTTGCATGTTTTTAAAGTGTTTTCACCATTTTACAAGAAATCGTCTTAAAACTTTCCGGTTTTAAGCGTTTGTTGTATCAATTTCCTTGTTTTTGTACCTTTTTTTATGCTGTTTTCATCGTTTTATAAGAATTGTTCTTTGAGATCTGTTCTAAGTTCGGTTTCTAGTCTCAATTTGCTTGTTTTCACTGTTTTTATGGTGTTTCTTTACACTGTTTTATGCTGGTTTCAGCGTTTTACAAAAATTCCTTTTTTAGACCAGTTTTAAGCATTTATAGTCTCAATTTGCATGTTTTTAAAGTGTTTTCACCATTTTACAAGAAATCGTCTTAAAACTTTCCGGTTTTAAGCGTTTGTAGTATCAATTTCCTTGTTTTTGTACCTTTTTTATGCTGTTTTCATCGTTTTATAAGAATTGTTCTTTGAGATCTGTTCTAAGTTCGGTTTCTAGTCTCAATTTGCTTGTTTTCACTGTTTTTATGGTGTTTCTTTACACTGTTTTATGCTGGTTTCAGCGTTTTCAAAATTCCTTTTTAGACCAGTTTTAAGCATTTCTAGTCTCAATTTGCATGTTTTAAAGTGTTTTCACCATTTTACAAGAAATCGTCTTAAAACTTTCCGGTTTTAAGCGTTTGTTGTATCAATTTCCTTGTTTTTGTACCTTTTTTTATGCTGTTTTCATCGTTTTATAAGAATTGTTCTTTGAGATCTGTTCTAAGTTCGGTTTCTAGTCTCAATTTGCTTGTTTTCACTGTTTTTATGGTGTTTCTTTACACTGTTTTATGCTGGTTTCAGCGTTTTTCAAAATTCCTTTTTTAGACCAGTTTTAAGCATTTCTAGTCTCAATTTGCATGTTTTTAAAGTGTTTTCACCATTTTACAAGAAATCGTCTTAAAACTTTCCGGTTTTAAGCGTTTGTTGTATCAATTTCCTTGTTTTTTGTACCTTTTTTATGCTGTTTTCATCGTTTTATAAGAATTGTTCTTTGAGATCTGTTCTAAGTTCGGTTTCTAGTCTCAATTTGCTTGTTTTTCACTGTTTTTTATGGTGTTTCTTTACACTGTTTTATGCTGGTTTCAGCGTTTTCAAAATTCCTTTTTTAGACCAGTTTTAAGCATTTCTAGTCTCAATTTGCATGTTTTAAAGTGTTTTCACCATTTTACAAGAAATCGTCTTAAAACTTTCCGGTTTTAAGCGTTTGTTGTATCAATTTCCTTGTTTTGTACCTTTTTTATGCTGTTTTCATCGTTTTATAAGAATTGTTCTTTGAGATCTGTTCTAAGTTCGGTTTCTAGTCTCAATTTGCTTGTTTTCACTGTTTTTATGGTGTTTCTTTACACTGTTTTATGCTGGTTTCAGCGTTTTCAAAATTCCTTTTTTAGACCAGTTTTAAGCATTTCTAGTCTCAATTTGCATGTTTTTAAAGTGTTTTCACCATTTTACAAGAAATCGTCTTAAAACTTTCCGGTTTTAAGCGTTTGTTGTATCAATTTCCTTGTTTTTGTACCTTTTTTATGCTGTTTTCATCGTTTTATAAGAATTGTTCTTTGAGATCTGTTCTAAGTTCGGTTTCTAGTCTCAATTTGCTTGTTTTCACTGTTTTTATGGTGTTTCTTTACACTGTTTTATGCTGGTTTCAGCGTTTTACAAAATTCCTTTTTTAGACCAGTTTTAAGCATTTCTAGTCTCAATTTGCATGTTTTAAAGTGTTTTCACCATTTTACAAGAAATCGTCTTAAAACTTTCCGGTTTTAAGCGTTTGTTGTATCAATTTCCTTGTTTTTGTACCTTTTTTATGCTGTTTTCATCGTTTTATAAGAATTGTTCTTTGAGATCTGTTCTAAGTTCGGTTTCTAGTCTCAATTTGCTTGTTTTCACTGTTTTTTATGGTGTTTCTTTACACTGTTTTATGCTGGTTTCAGCGTTTTACAAAATTCCTTTTTTAGACCAGTTTTAAGCATTTCTAGTCTCAATTTGCATGTTTTAAAGTGTTTTCACCATTTTACAAGAAATCGTCTTAAAACTTTCCGGTTTTAAGCGTTTGTAGTCTCAATTTCCTTGTTTTTGTACCTTTTTTTATGCTGTTTTCATCGTTTTATAAAATTGTTCTTTGAGATCTGTTCTAAGTTCGGTTTCTAGTCTCAATTTGCTTGTTTTCACTGTTTTTATGGTGTTTCTTTACACTGTTTTATGCTGGTTTCAGCGTTTTACAAAATTCCTTTTTTAGACCAGTTTTAAGCATTTCTAGTCTCAATTTGCATGTTTTAAAGTGTTTTCACCATTTTACAAGAAATCGTCTTAAAACTTTCCGGTTTTAAGCGTTTGTAGTATCAATTTCCTTGTTTTTGTACCTTTTTTTATGCTGTTTTCATCGTTTTATAAGAATTGTTCTTTGAGATCTGTTCTAAGTTCGGTTTCTAGTCTCAATTTGCTTGTTTTTCACTGTTTTTATGGTGTTTCTTTACACTGTTTTATGCTGGTTTCAGCGTTTTACAAAATTCCTTTTTTAGACCAGTTTTAAGCATTTCTAGTCTCAATTTGCATGTTTTAAAGTGTTTTCACCATTTTACAAGAAATCGTCTTAAAACTTTCCGGTTTTAAGCGTTTGTAGTCTCAATTTCCTTGTTTTTGTACCTTTTTTATGCTGTTTTCATCGTTTTATAAGAATTGTTCTTTGAGATCTGTTCTAAGTTCGGTTTCTAGTCTCAATTTGCTTGTTTTCACTGTTTTTATGGTGTTTCTTTACACTGTTTTATGCTGGTTTCAGCGTTTTACAAGAATTCCTTTTTTAGACCAGTTTTAAGCATTTCTAGTCTCAATTTGCATGTTTTTAAAGTGTTTTCACCATTTTACAAGAAATCGTCTTAAAACTTTCTGGTTTTAAGCGTTTGTTGTATTAATTTCCTTGTTTTTGTACCTTTTTTATGCTGTTTTCATCGTTTTATAAAATTGTTCTTTGAGATCTGTTCTAAGTTCGGTTTCTAGTCTCAATTTGCATGTTTTTAAAGTGTTTTCACCATTTTACAAGAAATCGTCTTAAAACTTTCCGGTTTTAAGCGTTTGTAGTCGCAATTTCCTTGTTTTTGTAATTTTTTATGCTGTTTTCATCGTTTTATAAGAATTGTTATTTGAGATCTGTTCTAAGTTCGGTTTCTAGTCTCAATTTGTTTCTTTTTTACTGTTTTTATGGTGTTTCTTTACACTGTTTTATGCTGGTTTCAGCGTTTTACAAAATTCCTTTTTTAGACCAGTTTTAAGCATTTCTAGTCTCAATTTGCATGTTTTTAAAGTGTTTTCACCATTTTACAAGAAATCGTCTTAAAACTTTCCGGTTTTAAGCGTTTGTTGTATCAATTTCCTTGTTTTTGTACCTTTTTTATGCTGTTTTCATCGTTTTATAAGAATTGTTCTTTGAGATCTGTTCTAAGTTCGGTTTCTAGTCTCAATTTGCTTGTTTTCACTGTTTTTATGGTGTTTCTTTACACTGTTTTATGCTGGTTTCAGCGTTTTCAAAATTCCTTTTTTAGACCAGTTTTAAGCATTTCTAGTCTCAATTTGCATGTTTTAAAGTGTTTTCACCATTTTACAAGAAATCGTCTTAAAACTTTCCGGTTTTAAGCGTTTGTTGTATCAATTTCCTTGTTTTTGTACCTTTTTTATGCTGTTTTCATCGTTTTATAAGAATTGTTCTTTGAGATCTGTTCTAAGTTCGGTTTCTAGTCTCAATTTGCTTGTTTTCACTGTTTTTTATGGTGTTTCTTTACACTGTTTTATGCTGGTTTCAGCGTTTTTCAAGAATTCCTTTTTTAGACCAGTTTTAAGCATTTCTAGTCTCAATTTGCATGTTTTTAAAGTGTTTTCACCATTTTACAAGAAATCGTCTTAAAACTTTCCGGTTTTAAGCGTTTGTTGTATCAATTTCCTTGTTTTTGTACCTTTTTTATGCTGTTTTCATCGTTTTATAAGAATTGTTCTTTGAGATCTGTTCTAAGTTCGGTTTCTAGTCTCAATTTGCTTGTTTTCACTGTTTTTTATGGTGTTTCTTTACACTGTTTTATGCTGGTTTCAGCGTTTTCAAAATTCCTTTTTTAGACCAGTTTTAAGCATTTCTAGTCTCAATTTGCATGTTTTAAAGTGTTTTCACCATTTTACAAGAAATCGTCTTAAAACTTTCCGGTTTTAAGCGTTTGTAGTATCAATTTCCTTGTTTTTGTACCTTTTTTATGCTGTTTTCATCGTTTTATAAGAATTGTTCTTTGAGATCTGTTCTAAGTTCGGTTTCTAGTCTCAATTTGCTTGTTTTCACTGTTTTTATGGTGTTTCTTTACACTGTTTTATGCTGGTTTCAGCGTTTTACAAAATTCCTTTTTTAGACCAGTTTTAAGCATTTCTAGTCTCAATTTGCATGTTTTTAAAGTGTTTTCACCATTTTACAAGAAATCGTCTTAAAACTTTCCGGTTTTAAGCGTTTGTTGTATCAATTTCCTTGTTTTTGTACCTTTTTTATGCTGTTTTCATCGTTTTATAAGAATTGTTCTTTGAGATCTGTTCTAAGTTCGGTTTCTAGTTCGGTTTTTCTAGTCTCAATTTGCTTGTTTTCACTGTTTTTATGGTGTTTCTTTACACTGTTTTATGCTGGTTTCAGCGTTTTACAAGAATTCCTTTTTTAGACCAGTTTTAAGCATTTCTAGTCTCAATTTGCATGTTTTAAAGTGTTTTCACCATTTTACAAGAAATCGTCTTAAAACTTTCCGGTTTTAAGCGTTTGTTGTATCAATTTCCTTGTTTTGTACCTTTTTTATGCTGTTTTCATCGTTTTATAAGAATTGTTCTTTGAGATCTGTTCTAAGTTCGGTTTCTAGTCTCAATTTGCTTGTTTTTCACTGTTTTTTATGGTGTTTCTTTACACTGTTTTATGCTGGTTTCAGCGTTTTCAAGAATTCCTTTTTTAGACCAGTTTTAAGCATTTCTAGTCTCAATTTGCATGTTTTAAAGTGTTTTCACCATTTTACAAGAAATCGTCTTAAAACTTTCCGGTTTTAAGCGTTTGTTGTATCAATTTCCTTGTTTTTGTACCTTTTTTATGCTGTTTTCATCGTTTTATAAGAATTGTTCTTTGAGATCTGTTCTAAGTTCGGTTTCTAGTCTCAATTTGCTTGTTTTTCACTGTTTTTATGGTGTTTCTTTACACTGTTTTATGCTGGTTTCAGCGTTTTTCAAGAATTCCTTTTTTAGACCAGTTTTAAGCATTTCTAGTCTCAATTTGCATGTTTTTAAAGTGTTTTCACCATTTTACAAGAAATCGTCTTAAAACTTTCCGGTTTTAAGCGTTTGTTGTATCAATTTCCTTGTTTTTGTACCTTTTTTATGCTGTTTTCATCGTTTTATAAGAATTGTTCTTTGAGATCTGTTCTAAGTTCGGTTTCTAGTCTCAATTTGCTTGTTTTTCACTGTTTTTATGGTGTTTCTTTACACTGTTTTATGCTGGTTTCAGCGTTTTTCAAGAATTCCTTTTTTAGACCAGTTTTAAGCATTTCTAGTCTCAATTTGCATGTTTTTAAAGTGTTTTCACCATTTTACAAGAAATCGTCTTAAAACTTTCCGGTTTTAAGCGTTTGTTGTATCAATTTCCTTGTTTTTGTACCTTTTTTATGCTGTTTTCATCGTTTTATAAGAATTGTTCTTTGAGATCTGTTCTAAGTTCGGTTTCTAGTCTCAATTTGCTTGTTTTTCACTTTTTTTTATGGTGTTTCTTTACACTGTTTTATGCTGGTTTCAGCGTTTTCAAGAATTCCTTTTTTAGACCAGTTTTAAGCATTTCTAGTCTCAATTTGCATGTTTTAAAGTGTTTTCACCATTTTACAAGAAATCGTCTTAAAACTTTCCGGTTTTAAGCGTTTGTTGTATCAATTTCCTTGTTTTTGTACCTTTTTTATGCTGTTTTCATCGTTTTATAAGAATTGTTCTTTGAGATCTGTTCTAAGTTCGGTTTCTAGTCTCAATTTGCTTGTTTTTCACTGTTTTTATGGTGTTTCTTTACACTGTTTTATGCTGGTTTCAGCGTTTTACAAAATTCCTTTTTTAGACCAGTTTTAAGCATTTCTAGTCTCAATTTGCATGTTTTAAAGTGTTTTCACCATTTTACAAGAAATCGTCTTAAAACTTTCCGGTTTTAAGCGTTTGTAGTCGCAATTTCCTTGTTTTTGTACCTTTTTTATGCTGTTTTCATCGTTTTATAAGAATTGTTCTTTGAGATCTGTTCTAAGTTCGGTTTCTAGTCTCAATTTGCTTGTTTTTCACTGTTTTATGGTGTTTCTTTACACTGTTTTATGCTGGTTTCAGCGTTTTACAAGAATTCCTTTTTAGACCAGTTTTAAGCATTTCTAGTCTCAATTTGCATGTTTTTAAAGTGTTTTCACCATTTTACAAGAAATCGTCTTAAAACTTTCTGGTTTTAAGCGTTTGTTGTATCAATTTCCTTGTTTTGTACCTTTTTATGCTGTTTTCATCGTTTTATAAGAATTGTTCTTTGAGATCTGTTCTAAGTTCGGTTTCTAGTCTCAATTTGCATGTTTTTAAAGTGTTTTCACCATTTTACAAGAAATCGTCTTAAAACTTTCCGGTTTTAAGCGTTTGTAGTCGCAATTTCCTTGTTTTTGTACCTTTTTTATGCTGTTTTCATCGTTTTATAAGAATTGTTCTTTGAGATCTGTTCTAAGTTCGGTTTCTAGTCTCAATTTGCTTGTTTTCACTGTTTTTATGGTGTTTCTTTACACTGTTTTATGCTGGTTTCAGCGTTTTACAAAATTCCTTTTTTAGACCAGTTTTAAGCATTTCTAGTCTCAATTTGCATGTTTTAAAGTGTTTTCACCATTTTACAAGAAATCGTCTTAAAACTTTCCGGTTTTAAGCGTTTGTAGTATCAATTTCCTTGTTTTTGTACCTTTTTTATGCTGTTTTCATCGTTTTATAAGAATTGTTCTTTGAGATCTGTTCTAAGTTCGGTTTCTAGTCTCAATTTGCTTGTTTTTCACTGTTTTTATGGTGTTTCTTTACACTGTTTTATGCTGGTTTCAGCGTTTTACAAGAATTCCTTTTTTAGACCAGTTTTAAGCATTTCTAGTCTCAATTTGCATGTTTTTAAAGTGTTTTCACCATTTTACAAGAAATCGTCTTAAAACTTTCCGGTTTTAAGCGTTTGTTGTATCAATTTCCTTGTTTTTGTACCTTTTTTATGCTGTTTTCATCGTTTTATAAGAATTGTTCTTTGAGATCTGTTCTAAGTTCGGTTTCTAGTCTCAATTTGCTTGTTTTTCACTGTTTTTTATGGTGTTTCTTTACACTGTTTTATGCTGGTTTCAGCGTTTTACAAAATTCCTTTTTAGACCAGTTTTAAGCATTTCTAGTCTCAATTTGCATGTTTTTAAAGTGTTTTCACCATTTTACAAGAAATCGTCTTAAAACTTTCCGGTTTTAAGCGTTTGTAGTCGCAATTTCCTTGTTTTTGTAATTTTTTTATGCTGTTTTCATCGTTTTATAAGAATTGTTCTTTGAGATCTGTTCTAAGTTCGGTTTCTAGTCTCAATTTGCTTGTTTTTCACTGTTTTTATGGTGTTTCTTTACACTGTTTTATGCTGGTTTCAGCGTTTTACAAGAATTCCTTTTTTAGACCAGTTTTAAGCATTTCTAGTCTCAATTTGCATGTTTTTAAAGTGTTTTCACCATTTTACAAGAAATCGTCTTAAAACTTTCCGGTTTTAAGCGTTTGTTGTCTCAATTTCCTTGTTTTTGTACCTTTTTTATGCTGTTTTCATCGTTTTATAAGAATTGTTCTTTGAGATCTGTTCTAAGTTCGGTTTCTAGTCTCAATTTGCTTGTTTTTCACTGTTTTTATGGTGTTTCTTTACACTGTTTTATGCTGGTTTCAGCGTTTTACAAGAATTCCTTTTTTAGACCAGTTTTAAGCATTTCTAGTCTCAATTTGCATGTTTTTAAAGTGTTTTCACCATTTTACAAGAAATCGTCTTAAAACTTTCCGGTTTTAAGCGTTTGTTGTATCAATTTCCTTGTTTTTGTACCTTTTTTATGCTGTTTTCATCGTTTTATAAGAATTGTTCTTTGAGATCTGTTCTAAGTTCGGTTTCTAGTCTCAATTTTTTTCTTTTTTACTGTTTTTATGGTGTTTCTTTACACTGTTTTATGCTGGTTCCAGCGTTTTACAAGTATTCCTTTTTTAGACCAGTTTTAAGCATTTCTAGTCTCAATTTGCATGTTTTTTAAAGTGTTTTCACCATTTTACAAGAAATCGTCTTAAAACTTTCCGGTTTTAAGCGTTTGTTGTATCAATTTCCTTGTTTTTGTACCTTTTTTATGCTGTTTTCATCGTTTTATAAGAATTGTTCTTTGAGATCTGTTCTAAGTTCGGTTTCTAGTCTCAATTTGCTTGTTTTTCACTGTTTTTATTGTGTTTCTTTACACTGTTTTATGCTGGTTTCAGCGTTTTCAAGAATTCCTTTTTTAGACCAGTTTTAAGCATTTCTAGTCTCAATTTGCATGTTTTAAAGTGTTTTCACCATTTTACAAGAAATCGTCTTAAAACTTTCCGGTTTTAAGCGTTTGTTGTATCAATTTCCTTGTTTTTGTACCTTTTTTATGCTGTTTTCATCGTTTTATAAGAATTGTTCTTTGAGATCTGTTCTAAGTTCGGTTTCTAATCTCAATTTGCTTAATTTCACTGTTTTTATTGTGTTTCTTTACACTGTTTTATGCTGGTTTCAGCGTTTTTCAAGAATTCCTTTTTTAGACCAGTTTTAAGCATTTCTAGTCTCAATTTGCATGTTTTTAAAGTGTTTTCACCATTTTACAAGAAATCGTCTTAAAACTTTCCGGTTTTAAGCGTTTGTTGTATCAATTTCCTTGTTTTTGTACCTTTTTTATGCTGTTTTCATCGTTTTATAAGAATTGTTCTTTGAGATCTGTTCTAAGTTCGGTTTCTAGTCTCAATTTGCTTGTTTTTCACTGTTTTATGGTGTTTCTTTACACTGTTTTATGCTGGTTTCAGCGTTTTACAAGAATTCCTTTTTTAGACCAGTTTTAAGCATTTCTAGTCTCAATTTGCATGTTTTAAAGTGTTTTCACCATTTTACAAGAAATCGTCTTAAAACTTTCCGGTTTTAAGCGTTTGTAGTCTCAATTTCCTTGTTTTTGTACCCTTTTTTTATGCTGTTTTCATCGTTTTATAAGAATTGTTCTTTGAGATCTGTTCTAAGTTCGGTTTCTAGTCTCAATTTGCTTGTTTTTCACTGTTTTATGGTGTTTCTTTACACTGTTTTATGCTGGTTTCAGCGTTTTACAAGAATTCCTTTTTAGACCAGTTTTACAGTTTTCTAGTCTCAATTTGCATGTTTTAAAGTGTTTTCACCATTTTACAAGAAATCGTCTTAAAACTTTTCGGTTTTAAGCGTTTGTAGTATCAATTTCCTTGTTTTTGTACCTTTTTTATGCTGTTTTCATCGTTTTATAAGAATTGTTCTTTGAGATCTGTTCTAAGTTCGGTTTCTAGTCTCAATTTGCTTGTTTTTCACTGTTTTTATGGTGTTTCTTTACACTGTTTTATGGTGGTTTCAGCGTTTTACAAGAATTCCTTTTTTAGACCAGTTTTAACCATTTCTAGTCTCAATTTGCATGTTTTTAAAGTGTTTTCACCATTTTACAAGAAATCGTCTTAAAACTTTCCGGTTTTAAGCGTTTGTAGTCTCAATTTCCTTGTTTTTGTACCTTTTTTATGCTGTTTTCATCGTTTTATAAGAATTGTTCTTTGAGATCTGTTCTAAGTTCGGTTTCTAGTCTCAATTTGCTTGTTTTTCACTGTTTTTATGGTGTTTCTTTACACTGTTTTATGCTGGTTTCAGCGTTTTACAAGAATTCCTTTTTTAGACCAGTTTTAAGCATTTCTAGTCTCAATTTGCATGTTTTTAAAGTGTTTTCACCATTTTACAAGAAATCGTCTTAAAACTTTCTGGTTTTAAGCGTTTGTTGTATCAATTTCCTTGTTTTTGTACCTTTTTTATGCTGTTTTCATCGTTTTATAAGAATTGTTCTTTGAGATCTGTTCTAAGTTCGGTTTCTAGTCTCAATTTGCATGTTTTTAAAGTGTTTTCACCATTTTACAAGAAATCGTCTTAAAACTTTCCGGTTTTAAGCGTTTGTTGTATCAATTTCCTTGTTTTTGTACCTATTTTTTATGCTGTTTTCATCGTTTTATAAAATTGTTCTTTGAGATCTGTTCTAAGTTCGGTTTCTAGTCTCAATTTGCTTGTTTTCACTGTTTTTATGGTGTTTCTTTACACTGTTTTATGCTGGTTCCAGCGTTTTACAAGAATTCCTTTTTTAGACCAGTTTTAAGCATTTCTAGTCTCAATTTGCATGTTTTTAAAGTGTTTTCACCATTTTACAAGAAATCGTCTTAAAACTTTCCGGTTTTAAGCGTTTGTTGTATCAATTTCCTTGTTTTTGTACCTTTTTTATGCTGTTTTCATCGTTTTATAAGAATTGTTCTTTGAGATCTGTTCTAAGTTCGGTTTCTAGTCTCAATTTGCTTGTTTTTCACTGTTTTTATGGTGTTTCTTTACACTGTTTTATGCTGGTTTCAGCGTTTTTCAAGAATTCCTTTTTTAGACCAGTTTTAAGCATTTCTAGTCTCAATTTGCATGTTTTAAAGTGTTTTCACCATTTTACAAGAAATCGTCTTAAAACTTTCCGGTTTTAAGCGTTTGTAGTCTCAATTTCCTTGTTTTTGTAATTTTTTATGCTGTTTTCATCGTTTTATAAGAATTGTTATTTGAGATCTGTTCTAAGTTCGGTTTCTAGTCTCAATTTGTTTCTTTTTTACTGTTTTTATGGTGTTTCTTTACACTGTTTTATGCTGGTTCCAGCGTTTTACAAGAATTCCTTTTTTAGACCAGTTTTAACCATTTCTAGTCTCAATTTGCATGTTTTTAAAGTGTTTTCACCATTTTACAAGAAATCGTCTTAAAACTTTCCGGTTTTAAGCGTTTGTAGTCTCAATTTCCTTGTTTTTGTATTTTTTTTATGCTGTTTTCATCGTTTTATAAGAATTGTTCTTTGAGATCTGTTCTAAGTTCGGTTTCTAGTCTCAATTTGCTTGTTTTTCACTGTTTTTATGGTGTTTCTTTACACTGTTTTATGCTGGTTTCAGCGTTTTACAAGAATTCCTTTTTTAGACCAGTTTTAAGCATTTCTAGTCTCAATTTGCATGTTTTTAAAGTGGTTTCACCATTTTACAAGAAATCGTCTTAAAACTTTCTGGTTTTAAGCGTTTGTTGTATTAATTTCCTTGTTTTTGTACCTTTTTTATGCTGTTTTCATCGTTTTATAAGAATTGTTCTTTGAGATCTGTTCTAAGTTCGGTTTCTAGTCTCAATTTGCTTGTTTTTCACTGTTTTTATGGTGTTTCTTTACACTGTTTTATGCTGGTTTCAGCGTTTTACAAGAATTCCTTTTTTAGACCAGTTTTAAGCATTTCTAGTCTCAATTTGCATGTTTTTAAAGTGTTTTCACCATTTTACAAGAAATCGTCTTAAAACTTTCCGGTTTTAAGCGTTTGTAGTCTCAATTTCCTTGTTTTTGTACCTTTTTTATGCTGTTTTCATCGTTTTATAAGAATTGTTCTTTGAGATCTGTTCTAAGTTCGGTTTCTAGTCTCAATTTGCTTGTTTTTCACTGTTTTTATGGTGTTTCTTTACACTGTTTTATGGTGGTTTCAGCGTTTTACAAGAATTCCTTTTTTAGACCAGTTTTAACCATTTCTAGTCTCAATTTGCATGTTTTTAAAGTGTTTTCACCATTTTACAAGAAATCGTCTTAAAACTTTCCGGTTTTAAGCGTTTGTTGTATCAATTTCCTTGTTTTTGTACCTTTTTGTACCTTTGAGATCTGTTCTAAGTTCGGTTTCTAGTCTCAATTTGCATGTTTTTATAGTGTTTTCACCATTTTACAAGAAATCGTCTTAAAACTTTCCGGTTTTAAGCGTTTGTAGTCGCAATTTCCTTGTTTTGGTTTTTTATGCTGTTTTCATCGTTTTATAAGAATTGTTCTTTGAGATCTGTTCTATGTTTGGTGTGTAATCTCAATTTGCTTGTTTTTCACTGTTTTTATGGTGTTTCTTTACACTGTTTTATGCTGGTTCCAGCGTTTTACAAAAATTCCTTCTTTAGACCAGTTTTAAGCATTTATAGTCTCAATTTGCATGTTTTTAAAGTGTTTTTACCATTTTACAAGAAATCGTCTTAAAACTTTCCGGTTTTAAGCGTTTGTAGTCTCAATTTCCTTGTTTTTGTACCTTTTTTATGCTGTTTTCATCGTTTTATAAGAATTGTTCTTTGAGATCTGTTCTAAGTTCGGTTTCTAGTCTCAATTTGCTTGTTTTTCACTGTTTTTATGGTGTTTCTTTACACTGTTTTATGGTGGTTTCAGCGTTTTACAAGAATTCCTTTTTTGGAACAGTTTTCTAGTCTCAATTTGCATGTTTTTAAAGTGTTTTCACCATTTTACAAGAAATCGTCTTAAAACTTTCTGGTTTTAAGCGTTTGTTGTAATAATTTCCTTGTTTTTGTACCTTTTTTATGCTGTTTTCATCGTTTTATAAGAATTGTTATTTGAGATCTGTTCTAAGTTCGGTTTCTAGTCTCAATTTGTTTCTTTTTTACTGTTTTTATGGTGTTTCTTTACACTGTTTTATGCTGGTTCCAGCGTTTTACAAGAATTCCTTTTTTAGACCAGTTTTAACCATTTCTAGTCTCAATTTGCATGTTTTAAAGTGTTTTCACCATTTTACAAGAAATCGTCTTAAAACTTTCCGGTTTTAAGCGTTTGTTGTATCAATTTCCTTGTTTTTGTACCTTTTTTATGCTGTTTTCATCGTTTTATAAGAATTGTTCTTTGAGATCTGTTCTAAGTTCGGTTTCTAGTCTCAATTTGCTTGTTTTTCACTGTTTTTATTGTGTTTCTTTACACTGTTTTATGCTGGTTTCAGCGTTTTTCAAGAATTCCTTTTTTAGACCAGTTTTAAGCATTTCTAGTCTCAATTTGCATGTTTTTAAAGTGTTTTCACCATTTTACAAGAAATCGTCTTAAAACTTTCCGGTTTTAAGCGTTTGTTGTATCAATTTCCTTGTTTTTGTACCTTTTTTATGCTGTTTTCATCGTTTTATAAGAATTGTTCTTTGAGATCTGTTCTAAGTTCGGTTTCTAGTCTCAATTTGCTTGTTTTCACTGTTTTTATTGTGTTTCTTTACACTGTTTTATGCTGGTTTCAGCGTTTTTCAAGAATTCCTTTTTTAGACCAGTTTTAACCATTTCTAGTCTCAATTTGCATGTTTTAAAGTGTTTTCACCATTTTACAAGAAATCGTCTTAAAACTTTCCGGTTTTAAGCGTTTGTTGTATCAATTTCCTTGTTTTTGTACCTTTTTTATGCTGTTTTCATCGTTTTATAAGAATTGTTCTTTGAGATCTGTTCTAAGTTCGGTTTCTAGTCTCAATTTGCTTGTTTTTCACTGTTTTATTGTGTTTCTTTACACTGTTTTATGCTGGTTTCAGCGTTTTACAAGAATTCCTTTTTAGACCAGTTTTAACCATTTCTAGTCTCAATTTGCATGTTTTAAAGTGTTTTCACCATTTTACAAGAAATCGTCTTGAAACTTTCCGGTTTTAACCGTTTGTAGCCTCAATTTCCTTGTTTTTGTACCTTTTTTATGCTGTTTTCATCGTTTTATAAGAATTGTTCTTTGAGATCTGTTCTAAGTTCGGTTTCTAGTCTCAATTTGCTTGTTTTTCACTGTTTTTATGGTGTTTCTTTACACTGTTTTATGCTGGTTTCAGCGTTTTACAAGAATTCCTTTTTTAGACCAGTTTTAACCATTTCTAGTCTCAATTTGCATGTTTTTAAAGTGTTTTCACCATTTTACAAGAAATCGTCTTAAAACTTTCCGGTTTTAAGCGTTTGTTGTATCAATTTCCTTGTTTTTGTACCTTTTTTATGCTGTTTTCATCGTTTTATAAGAATTGTTCTTTGAGATCTGTTCTAAGTTCGGTTTCTAGTCTCAATTTGCTTGTTTTTCACTGTTTTTATGGTGTTTCTTTACACTGTTTTATGGTGGTTTCAGCGTTTTACAAGAATTCCTTTTTTGGAACAGTTTCAACCATTTCTAGTCTCAATTTGCATGTTTTTAAAGTGTTTTCACCATTTTACAAGAAATCGTCTTAAAACTTTCTGGTTTTAAGCGTTTATTGTCTCATTTTCCTTGTTTTTGTACCTTTTTTATGCTGTTTTCATCGTTTTATAAGAATTGTTCTTTGAGATCTGTTCTAAGTACGGTTTCTAGTCTCAATTTGCATGTTTTTAAAGTGTTTTAAGCATTAAACCTTTCCGGATTTAAGCGTTTGTAGTCGCAATTTCCTTGTTTTTGTACCTTTTTTATGCTGTTTTCATCGTTTTATAAGAATTGTTCTTTGAGATCTGTTCTAAGTTCGGTTTCTAGTCTCAATTTGCTTGTTTTTCACTGTTTTATGGTGTTTCTTTACACTGTTTTATGGTGGTTTCAGCGTTTTCAAGAATTCCTTTTTAGACCAGTTTTAACCATTTCTAGTCTCAATTTGCATGTTTTAAAGTGTTTTCACTATTTTACAAGAAATCGTCTTAAAACTTTCCGGTTTTAAGCGTTTGTTGTATCAATTTCCTTGTTTTGTACCTTTTTATGCTGTTTTCATCGTTTTATAAGAATTGTTCTTTGAGATCTGTTCTAAGTTCGGTTTCTAGTCTCAATTTGCTTGTTTTTCACTGTTTTTATTGTGTTTCTTTACACTGTTTTATGGTGGTTTCAGCGTTTTACAAGAATTCCTTTTTTAGACCAGTTTTAACCATTTCTAGTCTCAATTTGCATGTTTTTAAAGTGGTTTCACCATTTTACAAATAATCGTCTGGAAACTTTCCGGTTTTAACCGTTTGTAGCCTCAATTTCCTTGTTTTTGTACCTTTTTTATGCTGTTTTCATCGTTTTATAAGAATTGTTCTTTGAGATCTGTTCTAAATTCGGTTTCTAGTCTCAATTTGCTTGTTTTTCACTGTTTTTATGGTGTTTCTTTACACTGTTTTATGGTGGTTTCAGCGTTTTACAAGAATTCCTTTTTTAGACCTGTTTTAACCATTTCTAGTCTCAATTTGCATGTTTTTAAAGTGTTTTCACCATTTTACAAGAAATCGTCTTAAAACTTTCGGGTTTTAAGCGTTTGTTGTATCAATTTCCTTGTTTTTGTACCTTTTTTATGCTGTTTTCATCGTTTTATAAGAATTGTTCTTTGAGATCTGTTCTAAGTTCGGTTTCTAGTCTCAATTTGCTTGTTTTTCACTGTTTTTATGGTGTTTCTTTACACTGTTTTATGGTGGTTTCAGCGTTTTACAAGAATTCCTTTTTTGGAACAGTTTCAACCATTTCTAGTCTCAATTTGCATGTTTTTAAAGTGTTTTCACCATTTTACAAGAAATCGTCTTAAAACTTTCTGGTTTTAAGCGTTTGTTGTATTAATTTCCTTGTTTTTGTACCTTTTTTATGCTGTTTTCATCGTTTTATAAGAATTGTTCTTTGAGATCTGTTCTAAGTACGGTTTCTAGTCTCAATTTGCATGTTTTTAAAGTGTTTTAACCATTAAACCTTTCCGGATTTAAGCGTTTGTAGTCGCAATTTCCTTGTTTTTGTACTTTTTTATGCTGTTTTCATCGTTTTATAAGAATTGTTCTTTGAGATCTGTTCTAAGTTCGGTTTCTAGTCTCAATTTGTTTCTTTTTTACTGTTTTTATGGTGTTTCTTTACACTGTTTTATGCTGGTTTCAGCGTTTTTCAAGATTTCCTTTTTTAGACCAGTTTTAAGCATTTCTAGTCTCAATTTGCATGTTTTTAAAGTGTTTTCACCATTTTACAAGAAATCGTCTTAAAACTTTCCGGTTTTAAGCGTTTGTTGTATCAATTTCCTTTTTTTGTACCTTCTGTTATAAAGTTCTGTTATTTATCACATGATGTGAACAGGTAATGATTCTAATTTTATATAGCAAACTGACTAGAAGTATGTAATATTCATAAGTTCGTACACAGAAAACAAGAAGCTATAATTACTAGAATGTACTGATTGATCAGTTAACTACCTTTGCTTATTAACATTTGATAATATCTCGTAAGTTTCAACTGGATTAAGTTTTATTCCTAAAATTTAATAGTGCTGAATAATATTCATAAATATAAAAATTAATAGTGATAAATTATATTAACACCCTATGTGTATGGAGTCAGTCCAATTGGAAAACACCTGCTCATGTGGAGCTGTAAGTACTAATTTTTACTATAATTCTAAATTTATGACAGATTCATTTATGAAATTTGTCAAGCTTTCAGTAGCCATAACTGTATTGTACAGAAGTAATCAATATTTTATTAAAATATTTCCCATAAAAATTTGTCTGTGAATTTCCAGAGCCTTAAATGAATCAGTCTGAGTGAAAGTTTCCATGCTTAAAAGTAAAAAAATACTTCTTTTCAAAGCTATTTTTCTGGCAAAACTATATTTTATCTACTATTTTTTCAACCCTAATACTAACAGTAATGAAATTACCAATGTGCAGTGAAATGAGAAACTGAAAAATATGAAATAGAATGAACAAACATGTTTTTCCCTCTCTGAATGCTAGGTTTTCTATTTCCTTCAATGTTTCAACTTGGCATTTTCCTATTTATGGTTTTACTGCCTGTACATAGAACCACTGTCTAAAGACGTCAGGAGAACAGTATAATTATGGTGTTAGAAAAACATGCAAGTTCGAGAAGTCTAAATAGAAATGAATAAAATCCCCGTAACCCTGGTTGTTCCTGACACAATCACACAGAAATGGAAACCAATACACAGTTAAATCAAATAATGTCAGCTATGGTCCACCCTGTATTTCATGTAGAACGTAAACAACTTTCCTTAATGTGTAGGTCAGTCCTATATAGTTAGCATTGTAACAGGCAAAAAGATGACGTTATGTGTTGTGATGCAATAAATTTCGAGTCTATTGATAATAAACAATTTGGAAAGAAGTCACTTAATTCTGCTCTCAGACTGTAACCCAGTATTGGAGGTGTGTGTGCTTCTGTATTTGGACAATATACTGTACATGTCATTCAAGATGTTGTAAAAACATGTAGGTTTAAAATGTCTTGATAGAAATGAAATATAAACCCCGTAATTTGAGAACTTTTTGAAGGTGGACCTTTCTTTAGTTACATGTTGGAAATGGTGGTGTAATCAAATGAGTGATATACAAAGGTCATCTGGTTTTCCAAGAAATGTTTATTTCTCTATGTTGTGGTGTAAATGTCTCATTTCCAGTATAATATAACCAATGGTGAGAATGTATGCGAAAAGGTGTTAGGAATATTTTACTTTAGAAATGGCTGAATATGTGTGTATTTAAAACTCTACTTATAAGTAGAGTTTATAAAAAAATTATATGAAAAATTATCTCAAACAAATAGTATGTTTTACTGAATTCAGCTTTCACGATACAAGAAGAAATAAGCAAAGAATAAAAATACTTTTTTTTGACAAAGATGAAACCAGTGAAGGAAGATCATCGATTCCAGGTTCTAGATTAAGTCCAAAAGGTTGAACAGTATTTAGAATAGCAATCCAATAAGTTTCTTTTATTTCTTTGTAAGCTTTAATTTTGAATCCTGTTTACAATGGCTCAACAGAACAGTATAATGAAACCTTATTTCATCAAAACAAGAAAATGAAAATTTGGTAAATATTAACATAGTTGTAGGCTTCCTAAACTACTAAAAAAAAACAACTTAGTCAATGGGAACCCTGAAGTATTTGGCATGCGTGCTTGGGTTTGTGACCTAGGATACGTGGTTCCAATATTTTATATGATATACGAGTATGTATATTTCATACTCGAACAGGGATGAATAAAAGTCATTGCAATCACTCTTTACGTTGTTTTATTAAATATTTTCAAATTTAAATATTTCATGCCTTATATATTTATACTGTGTTTTTCTCCTATTTTTTCAGGAATAACCAAGCTTATCAATGATAAAGCTGCCTTTCCTTTACATGAGGTCAGTTAACTTATTGGATTCTTCTTTCCAAGTGTGTTTGATGTTGATAAAGTATTGAGAAAGTACAATTTTTCATATGTTAAAAGCATTGTTCACAGTTATTTCTACAGCCAGTGTGTATTATATCAGGTTCATGATCTGATGAATTTGTGTGATAGGGTTTCTCCTGTAGTTTGTTATTAATATTATTTTCCAGTAAAGTGCACTTTAACATATTTTTATTAGTTATCATTATTCTTGGAGATATTTCACTTCCTGTATCAGTAAAATAATAGTTATGTTGATAAGTTACTTTGACGTATTTTAGGGGGAATGTAATTCGTCAGATGAAAAAGCTCCTCGGAAATGGTTAATGAACAACTGGGCTTCGTTTTCAGCAATATATAAAGAACAATCTCTTGATGACATCAAGTGAGTGTTAATAATTAATTACCTGGACATAATTTATTTATTTAATATGAAAAGCACTTGGTAAAGGTTTTGAGCATTACCTAAAGATTGAAAAAAAAATCTTATATTTGTATGCCATGTTTAGAGTCTCAGTTGGTGTTTAATTCATACTGGTTGTGTTTTGAAAGAGATCATTCCAAATACAATAATTATATATAAGGAGAGTCAGTCGTGATAGGTGGGAGAGAATTCTCTCGTGTGGCTAACGTATTATTTTCATTGAGCTATAAAATTCTATAAAGATGTGGTAATAATCAAAATAGATGTAGATCTAATAGTATAAGTATAAAGTTAATCAGATGTTTCTATTATGTAATATAGTTTTAATTTCTGAATTTCGAAAGTAAAATATTTTAATTTGTAACGTCTTAGTGTTCACATTTCTGTATCACGTGATGGCACTTGTTTGTTCCAAACTGCTCATCTTAGATCGTCTTTTCACTTGTATTTGATTGACTGAGATTGAATACAACTTTCAGACATACAGATTTTCCTAATACATAACATAATGTGAAAGTTACCAAGCGATCTCATAAAGCTCTGTTCTCTTATATACAGTCTTTCAAAAATGTCAATAATTCCCTCTCTCTCTCTGTGTCTTTGACATTTGCTATTACATTATTGATAACCAATATTTAATCTTCTGTTTTATGTTTTATGCCATCTCGTTCACAGGATGGCTTTTAAGTTATCGGAACATAGATTCAAATCTACTATCACTAAGTTTAGTTTAACCAGCTAAGGAAATTTGTTTTAATGCACAATGTTTGGTTAGAAAACCAGTTAAATTGTAATAATTATAGGACATTGTATGCTTTGTGTTTATTATTGTTTGTGCTCTAAAGTATATATTTGAAATTAATAAATAATTTTGGAAAAAAATAAAAAAGTGAAAATTTGGGTTAGCATCTCTCAACACTTTAAGCCTTTGACAACAAAAGAAATTACAGCATTCACAATTAAGTACTAGATTTTTGTTATTTTTTTGTGTACATATTTTGTTAGTTATAAAAGTAAAAAAAATCACTAGACTAATTAATCAATGGTTAGCTAATTAATTATTTTCACACAAGCCATTTGTTGCTGGAATAATTGCAAAGAATAATAATTGGAACCATTAATTTTATTGGTTGATATGTTTTGAACCATTAATTTACCTTAAAATGTTTTAAATAATTTTTGTGATAAATTGATTTAAACATAATTTCAGTTAATCAGTTATTTTATGTGACATTATTATTGAAATTGATAGTTGTATATTATGGTTTGTTTGGATGTTCAGCTGTATTGTGTTTTTCTATAGACTTAAAACTAAAATGCATTTTTTTTTTTACACTAAGGGAATTTCTGAAGACTACAAGGACACCATTTTATGTCCTCGGTGTGACGTAGAAAGATGTAGATATGGAAGATTGGGCCAGACGTGCACTTTTGCAAGAATAACTCATCTTTTCGACAATGGTGCTGCTGTATTTCTTGATGATGTTATGTCATTCCGGGGTAAGTAGTATATAGATTTACACGTTAAAGCGTGTAAATAATAAATAATATTCTCTTCTTCAGACTCTGAAAATTTTTTGTTATTTAGTTTTAAGACTTTTTTTAAGTAATGCTTTTCTTGTGCCTATTTTCTTTTTGCATGTTGATTATCCAACATGCATAGTAATTTTGATCTTAAGATTAAAAATACTTGTATGCATCAGAAAATGTTCAAATTTCACATACAAAATTTATATTACCTCCAGATAATTATCAAACATTTTTGTAAAGAAAAAAGCTTAATGTTTTGTCTGTTATTTTTACTCATGAAACCTTGTATGTACTTGATAGATTTGACCACTATAAATAATTAGGAAATTAACATAAATAATGCCTTTTTTCATTATAGAATAACTACAAATTATAACACGCATAAAATAGCTTAAATTTTATGCATTATACATTTATATACAAGGGGAGAAAATAAAGTTCCCCTCCCTTGTAAATGTTGTTAATTTATTTGATATCATATTTGAACGGATTTTGTGAAGTACATTTTACACAGTTTTTTGTTATCTATTAAAATATATAACAAATTAACAGCATTTTCAACATGGCCACTTTTCTTGTCCACCCCCTGTGTGTGTGTATTTTTATTATATTGTTCTTTCAACTGTGCCTGGATAACAGAATAGAAGTTACAATGACACTGTGCATGTGTGCTCATGTTACCATATCCAGTAATATAAAACTGACCTTTACAAAGGACCTGAATTTTGGGAAAGTAACTCACTAAGAAAATCCTCATGAGATGTGTAGTAATGGATGCCCATAGCAACATAAAATCGTCCAACATTGTATATCTGCAATACTTGAAATGGCCTTAATTTCAAACTAACATAAAGCACATCAAATTTGCTACATATCCAAGACTTCAAACTTCTATAACTGAAATCTCGCATGTGATGACCTTCTTTTCCTACCTTGATTGGGTGCTCAGGACTTTTAACTTTGCTTGTTTCCAGTATGATATTTATGGCTACTCTCTAGTATTTCCCTTTGAACATCTTTTCAAACTTTGTCTTATAAAAATAATCTTTGAATGTTCCCTAGAGGTATTCTTTTGAGAAAGTTTCTCAAAATACATGTTTAAAATGTAAATTTCTTAACACATAGATATGATGTCTTACCTGAACTGTTGATCATGATGTGTTTGTTTTATATCACCAGGATCATCCAAGGCTAGAATATTTAGCTCAGTTATCAACAGTAAAGAAAAGGAAAGTAAACTTTATTACAGGGGTAAGAACATCACTATTATCAATTTATAATAAACATCAAAACAAAAATCTGACTTTTTGTCCAGTTTTTCCCACCATTTGTCTTGTTTTTATACAATCCTAGATCTATCTCTTAATGATGATTTTACAGTGTTGTAGTTGATTATCAGATTTAAGTTTTATGATTACAGTAAAAGTGTTTTTTGGATTTACAACAAAACTGTAACTAAATATACCCTATCAAACAAAATTAACAAGCTATCTATCTTTTGTATGAATTCTTTCTTAAAATTATTGAAAATTATTAAACTTAAAAAATGCCTTATTCTTTTGAAAAATTCAGTTATTTTGGGTAAATGGTCTTTAAAGGTATAATTTAAAAGGGTGATAAAACATTTTTTAATAATTCAGTATAAATGCACTACATGTAGTTTAAAAGATAGCAAAGTATAAAAAAATAGATGCTAATAATAAAAGTTTAAAAGATCTTGATAGAACATTGTTTGAGATTGAAAGTTTAAAATGTTAACTTTTATGCTTGTTTGAAATATTCTCATTTAAAGTTCTTGGCCTGGCTGCCAGGTGGTTAAGGCACTTGTAATTATAATGTGACGGTCAATCCCATTATTTGTTCATAAAAGAATAGCCCAAGAGTTGGCAGTGGGTGGTGATGACTAGCTGCCTTCCCTCTAGTCTTATACTGCTAAATTAGGGACAACTAAGGCAGATAGTCCTCGTGTAGCTTTGTGCGAAATTCAAAACAAAGCAAATCACTTAAAGTTCATTAAATTTTATCCCTTTTTTTTAAAAAAACAAACAAACAGGTTAGATGTTCCAATACCAAAGTTGTGGTTTTATTATCCCCTTCTTTTAAGATAATACAACAAAGGTTAATGCAACATAAACAGACATAGTAACATGTTTACTTTGATATGTTTACATAACAAATATGTTTGTTCTTCAACAGCCTGCTGTGTAATGAGTGTTTGTTAGAATTTGTATTAAAACTTTTATTAAAATAAATTAGAGAACAATGTTTTGACCTTCTTAGGTCTCTTAGGCCTTCAGGTAAATAAAGAGAGTTTTAATATCCATACCAGCCATCTTGAGATACATGTTATGTCATTCCGGGGTAAGTAATATATAGATTTACACGTTAAAGCTGAAGAGGAATAAATAATATTCTCTTCTTCAGACTCTGAAAATTTTTTGTTATTTAGTTTTAAGACTTTTTTTAAGTAATGCTTTTCTTGTGCATATTTTCTTTTCTCATGTTGACTATCCAACATGCATAGTAATTTTGATCTTAAGATTAAAAATACTTGTATGCATCGGAAAATGTTCCAATTTCACATACAAAATTTTTATAACCTCCAGATATTTATTGCCTTGTAATAGGGGAAACATCATTTTGAAACATTAGAATGAGCATATGACCTCTGTCTGTGAAATCTTATAATGTTGTTTAACAAAACTGTTATGTGTTAGTATAGGTTTAATATGCTTTGATTTTTTTATTATGTTTTTTTTTCCCAAAGTGAATTCTGGTAAATGTTTAATAGTGTTTAGAACTCTGATTATTACAATTTTGGTCATTTTTAGTCTGGATTTTCACAGTTTGATAAAAGAGTAAAAATGAATTTGACAGCTTTTTCTGTTTTAAAAACAATTGTGGTTCTGGTTTTTAGTCGTCTTTCTATTCATAAGCAGCCAATTTTTGGTGAGTGTTTTATCAGTTCTTCATTGGTCATTTGTTTGTAGTATGATTTCAGTAAGTCATTGATGAGTTGCTCATCAATTCCATTAAAATCCAAAGTGATGTGCTGATGATGTGATTTATTTTAACAAGAGGATGAAAACTGTTCACATATTTTAGACAGGTTTTTTCCAAACTGCATTCATATTTGAGGTAGTAACCTCTTTACATTCTTGATGTTGAATGGTTTCCAGAAACCTCTGATCTAAGTGTTTCTGTTGCTGTCCACTGCCCCTGATTATTTATCTGAAGATTTGTCAGAAGTGATATGCTTTAAAAGAGGCTATGATGTATTGATTTATTTGTTGGATCCAAGAAGTGGTGTTTGGAGTAAGAAACTCGACAAAAATGTTTGTTGATGTGTAAATTAGGTTGCTAGGGTGATTTGGTGAGTTGTCATCAACCACTAGTGTTTTATGGGAAACATTTTCCATAGAAAAACATTTCTCTACTGCAGGGCAGAAAAAGTTGTAAACCAATTGTCAAAAATTGTTTTTGTTGTTTAAACTAGTTCTGTCTGGCATCTTCTTCCAATATAGATCAGTCTCTCAAATGTTGAAAACTTGACAGGTCATATATCCTGTTTGTTCAATAATATCTTCTAAAACTGGTTGGCACATTGATGTTGCTTCCTTTTTAGCACTTGCAGCCTTTAGGCTGTGTAAATTATGCTCTTTTTTTTTTAATCTGTCAAGTCAGCCTTTGTTATCCATTATCTTAGGGCAATATCGATTTAGTAACTTAAGAGATACTTTTTTTCTTTCTTGATAGTTGCTGTAGCTGATGATGAGAACTTAAATGCTTTGTTCAAAATGACGTGTCATGATGTTTCAGTAAGTTACATTCAGAATATAATTAAACCACTTAACTACCTTGATGTACGAACAAACTTGACAAGAAACCATAGATGATAATGCAGCTTTTAATATTATATAAATTTTGAGTTCTTAATAATGTAAGAAAATATTTAAAAACAACTTTAAATTACCCTAGTGTGAGAATTGGAATATTTGTTCTTCAGTTATCTCCTCTTTTGAACTTCCCCCTTAAGCTATGAAATATTATGTAAAATGTCATTAATCTTCTAAATCTTTATCTTATATGCTTCAATCATATGGAACTTCAGAGCAACCAATGAAAATGCAAGAACCTCTTGCCACATCCACATTGCTCAAATTTACAAATTGCTAATACATTTTTCTGAGGCTAATTCTTATTAAATTTATAAGCAACAGGAAGTCTAGAATACAAATGAGTGATTAAAGTTATTTATCCCATATGATATTACAGATAATTGAAAAATTTAGCTAATTAGATAGCCAGAGACAATGAGATATTTTTCTCAATGAGAAACTGGGTATATCTTGCTTCAAACATAAATTATTGTGATATTATATTTTTCTTTCTTTCTCTCTCTCTTTTGAAGAATAGTATCAGTTTTTCAACATATTTTCCACTGGTTATAAATTATGCTGTGATGATTTTACAACTATTGTAAAAGGTAGTACGTTATGTTTACTTGTAATAAAGTTTTACACAAAGTACCATTATATACAAGTGGTGATACAAATTTTAGTTTTGAGTACAAATTAGCTTTCATAAATTATGTTTACTCTTGCTGTGGGTGATTCAAAGTGCTCCTGCCACAACCGCCTACCATGTTGTACACAAAAATGAATTAAACACTTTTATGAAGAGTCTATGTTAATAAATTTAGTTTTTAGTTCACTTTTATTTTTTGGCCAATCAGTTTTAACTTCTAAATTTTGAAAAGTAACAAAACAAAGGTTGTAAGATGTAACTTTTCTATATTATGTTAGGATTTCCTAACACAAACAGTAAGCTACTAAAATTTACATTTAAGATAGAAACACGAGCTAAACTTAATCACAAATTAGAATCTAAAATTTGCGTAGCTTATCTTTTTCATTTACTTATATATCCTTAAATTATGTAGTCCAGCATGGTCAGATGGACAGGGCACTTGAATCACAGCCTGAGGGTTGCAGATTTAAATTCCTGTCACACCAAACATACTTGCCTTTGAACTGTGGGGGCATTATAGTATAACAGTCAATCCATTAGTAAAAGAGTAGCTCAAGAGTTAATAGTGGGCAGTGATGACTAGCTGCCTTCCCTCTAGTCTAAATTGGGGACATCTAGTACAGATAGCCCTCAAATATTTAGTAGAAATAATGTTAAGAAATCTGTTAATTAAAAGTTAGTGTGTATTTTTAGGGCTAACATTTAAATATCTGCATCTCAAAATATCCTTTGGGTTATAATGATTCATACTTGTTATCATTATATTTAGTTTTGACCTTGCACTGACTAGCTGCTGATTTATTTTCTCATGTATATATAAAATCCCAAGATGGAACGTTCACCTGAACTTCTCTGTCATATTAAGCTTTACAATTCAAATTTAGACTTGTATTTTTTAATGTAGTTTGACATAAGACTGTTAGTGTGTACTAGAAGTTCTGTTATTTATCACATGATGTGAACAGGTAATGATTCTAATTTTATATAGCAAACTGACTAGAAGTATGTAATATTCATAAGTTCGTACACAGAAAACAAGAAGCTATAATTACTAGAATGTACTGATTGATCAGTTAACTACCTTTGCTTATTAACATTTGATAATATCTCGTAAGTTTCAACTGGATTAAGTTTTATTCCTAAAATTTAATAGTGCTGAATAATATTCATAAATATAAAATTAATAGTGATAAATTATATTAACACCCTATGTGTATGGAGTCAGTCCAATTGGAAAACACCTGCTCATGTGGAGCTGTAAGTACTAATTTTTACTATAATTCTAAATTTATGACAGATTCATTTATGAAATTTGTCAAGCTTTCAGTAGCCATAACTGTATTGTACAGAAGTAATCAATATTTTATTAAAATATTTCCCATAAAAATTTGTCTGTGAATTTCCAGAGCCTTAAATGAATCAGTCTGAGTGAAAGTTTCCATGCTTAAAAGTAAAAAAATACTTCTTTTCAAAGCTATTTTTCTGGCAAAACTATATTTTATCTACTATTTTTTCAACCCTAATACTAACAGTAATGAAATTACCAATGTGCAGTGAAATGAGAAACTGAAAAATATGAAATAGAATGAACAAACATGTTTTTCCCTCTCTGAATGCTAGGTTTTCTATTTCCTTCAATGTTTCAACTTGGCATTTTCCTATTTATGGTTTTACTGCCTGTACATAGAACCACTGTCTAAAGACGTCAGGAGAACAGTATAATTATGGTGTTAGAAAAACATGCAAGTTCGAGAAGTCTAAATAGAAATGAATAAAATCCCCGTAACCCTGGTTGTTCCTGACACAATCACACAGAAATGGAAACCAATACACAGTTAAATCAAATAATGTCAGCTATGGTCCACCCTGTATTTCATGTAGAACGTAAACAACTTTCCTTAATGTGTAGGTCAGTCCTATATAGTTAGCATTGTAACAGGCAAAAAGATGACATTATGTGTTGTGATGCAATAAATTTCGAGTCTATTGATAATAAACAATTTGGAAAGAAGTCACTTAATTCTGCTCTCAGACTGTAACCCAGTATTGGAGGTGTGTGTGCTTCTGTATTTGGACAATATACTGTACATGTCATTCAAGATGTTGTAAAAACATGTAGGTTTAAAATGTCTTGATAGAAATGAAATATAAACCCCGTAATTTGAGAACTTTTTGAAGGTGGACCTTTCTTTAGTTACATGTTGGAAATGGTGGTGTAATCAAATGAGTGATATACAAAGGTCATCTGGTTTTCCAAGAAATGTTTATTTCTCTATGTTGTGGTGTAAATGTCTCATTTCCAGTATAATATAACCAATGGTGAGAATGTATGCGAAAAGGTGTTAGGAATATTTTACTTTAGAAATGGCTGAATATGTGTGTATTTAAAACTCTACTTATAAGTAGAGTTTATAAAAAATTATATGAAAAATTATCTCAAACAAATAGTATGTTTTACTGAATTCAGCTTTCACGATACAAGAAGAAATAAGCAAAGAATAAAAATACTTTTTTTGACAAAGATGAAACCAGTGAAGGAAGATCATCGATTCCAGGTTCTAGATTAAGTCCAAAAGGTTGAACAGTATTTAGAATAGCAATCCAATAAGTTTCTTTTATTTCTTTGTAAGCTTTAATTTTGAATCCTGTTTACAATGGCTCAACAGAACAGTATAATGAAACCTTATTTCATCAAAACAAGAAAATGAAAATTTGGTAAATATTAACATAGTTGTAGGCTTCCTAAACTACTAAAAAAAACAACTTAGTCAATGGGAACCCTGAAGTATTTGGCATGCGTGCTTGGGTTTGTGACCTAGGATACGTGGTTCCAATATTTTATATGATATACGAGTATGTATATTTCATACTCGAACAGGGATGAATAAAAGTCATTGCAATCACTCTTTACGTTGTTTTATTAAATATTTTCAAATTTAAATATTTCATGCCTTATATATTTATACTGTGTTTTTCTCCTATTTTTTTCAGGAATAACCAAGCTTATCAATGATAAAGCTGCCTTTCCTTTACATGAGGTCAGTTAACTTATTGGATTCTTCTTTCCAAGTGTGTTTGATGTTGATAAAGTATTGAGAAAGTACAATTTTTCATATGTTAAAAGCATTGTTCACAGTTATTTCTACAGCCAGTGTGTATTATATCAGGTTCATGATCTGATGAATTTGTGTGATAGGGTTTCTCCTGTAGTTTGTTATTAATATTATTTTCCAGTAAAGTGCACTTTAACATATTTTTATTAGTTATCATTATTCTTGGAGATATTTCACTTCCTGTATCAGTAAAATAATAGTTATGTTGATAAGTTACTTTGACGTATTTTAGGGGGAATGTAATTCGTCAGATGAAAAAGCTCCTCGGAAATGGTTAATGAACAACTGGGCTTCGTTTTCAGCAATATATAAAGAACAATCTCTTGATGACATCAAGTGAGTGTTAATAATTAATTACCTGGACATAATTTATTTATTTAATATGAAAAGCACTTGGTAAAGGTTTTGAGCATTACCTAAAGATTGAAAAAAAAAATCTTATATTTGTATGCCATGTTTAGAGTCTCAGTTGGTGTTTAATTCATACTGGTTGTGTTTTGAAAGAGATCATTCCAAATACAATAATTATATATAAGGAGAGTCAGTCGTGATAGGTGGGAGAGAATTCTCTCGTGTGGCTAACGTATTATTTTCATTGAGCTATAAAATTCTATAAAGATGTGGTAATAATCAAAATAGATGTAGATCTAATAGTATAAGTATAAAGTTAATCAGATGTTTCTATTATGTAATATAGTTTTAATTTCTGAATTTCGAAAGTAAAATATTTTAATTTGTAACGTCTTAGTGTTCACATTTCTGTATCACGTGATGGCACTTGTTTGTTCCAAACTGCTCATCTTAGATCGTCTTTTCACTTGTATTTGATTGACTGAGATTGAATACAACTTTCAGACATACAGATTTTCCTAATACATAACATAATGTGAAAGTTACCAAGCGATCTCATAAAGCTCTGTTCTCTTATATACAGTCTTTCAAAAATGTCAATAATTCCCTCTCTCTCTCTGTGTCTTTGACATTTGCTATTACATTATTGATAACCAATATTTAATCTTCTGTTTTATGTTTTATGCCATCTCGTTCACAGGATGGCTTTTAAGTTTATCGGAACATAGATTCAAATCTACTATCACTAAGTTTAGTTTAACCAGCTAAGGAAATTTGTTTTAATGCACAATGTTTGGTTAGAAAACCAGTTAAATTGTAATAATTATAGGACATTGTATGCTTTGTGTTTATTATTGTTTGTGCTCTAAAGTATATATTTGAAATTAATAAATAATTTGGGAAAAAAATAAAAAGTGAAAATTTGGGTTAGCATCTCTCAACACTTTAAGCCTTTGACAACAAAAGAAATTACAGCATTCACAATTAAGTACTAGATTTTTGTTATTTTTTGTGTACATATTTTGTTAGTTATAAAAGTAAAAAAAAATCACTAGACTAATTAATCAATGGTTAGCTAATTAATTATTTTCACACAAGCCATTTGTTGCTGGAATAATTGCAAAGAATAATAATTGGAACCATTAATTTTTATTGGTTGATATGTTTTGAACCATTAATTTACCTTAAAATGTTTTAAATAATTTTTGTGATAAATTGATTTAAACATAATTTCAGTTAATCAGTTATTTTATGTGACATTATTATTGAAATTGATAGTTGTATATTATGGTTTGTTTGGATGTTCAGCTGTATTGTGTTTTTTCTATAGACTTAAAACTAAAATGCATTTTTTTTTTACACTAAGGGAATTTCTGAAGACTACAAGGACACCATTTTATGTCCTCGGTGTGACGTAGAAAGATGTAGATATGGAAGATTGGGCCAGACGTGCACTTTTGCAAGAATAACTCATCTTTTCGACAATGGTGCTGCTGTATTTCTTGATGATGTTATGTCATTCCTGGGTAAGTAGTATATAGATTTACACGTTAAAGCGTGTAAATAATAAATAATATTCTCTTCTTCAGACTCTGAAAATTTTTTGTTATTTAGTTTTAAGACTTTTTTTAAGTAATGCTTTTCTTGTGCCTATTTTCTTTTTGCATGTTGATTATCCAACATGCATAGTAATTTTGATCTTAAGATTAAAAATACTTGTATGCATCAGAAAATGTTCAAATTTCACATACAAAATTTATATTAAGATCAAAATACTTGTATGCATCAGAAAATGTTCAAATTTCACATACAAAATTTATATTACCTCCAGATAATTATCAAACATTTTTGTAAAGAAAAAAGCTTAATGTTTTGTCTGTTATTTTTACTCATGAAACCTTGTATGTACTTGATAGATTTGACCACTATAAATAATTAGGAAATTAACATAAATAATGCCTTTTTTCATTATAGAATAACTACAAATTATAACACGCATAAAATAGCTTAAATTTGATAACATTATACATTTATATACAAGGGGAGAAAAAAAGTTCCCTCCCTTGTAAATGTTGTTAATTTATTTGATATCATATTTGAACGGATTTTGTGAAGTACATTTTACACAGTTTTTGTTATCTATTAAAATATATAACAAATTAACAGCATTTTCAACATGGCCACTTTTCTTGTCCACCCCCTGTGTGTGTGTATTTTTATTATATTGTTCTTTCAACTGTGCCTGGATAACAGAATAGAAGTTACAATGACACTGTGCATGTGTGCTCATGTTACCATATCCAGTAATATAAAACTGACCTTTACAAAGGACCTGAATTTTGGGAAAGTAACTCACTAAGAAAATCCTCATGAGATGTGTAGTAATGGATGCCCATAGCAACATAAAATCGTCCAACATTGTATATCTGCAATACTTGAAATGGCCTTAATTTCAAACTAACATAAAGCACATCAAATTTGCTACATATCCAAGACTTCAAACTTCTATAACTGAAATCTCGCATGTGATGACCTTCTTTTCCTACCTTGATTGGGTGCTCAGGACTTTTAACTTTGCTTGTTTCCAGTATGATATTTATGGCTACTCTCTAGTATTTCCCTTTGAACATCTTTTCAAACTTTGTCTTATAAAAATAATCTTTGAATGTTCCCTAGAGGTATTCTTTTGAGAAAGTTTCTCAAAAATACATGTTTAAAAAATGTAAATTTCTTAACACATAGATATGATGTCTTACCTGAACTGTTGATCATGATGTGTTTGTTTTTATATCACCAGGATCATCCAAGGCTAGAATATTTAGCTCAGTTATCAACAGTAAAGAAAAGGAAAGTAAACTTTATTACAGGGGTAAGAACATCACTATTATCAATTTATAATAAACATCAAAACAAAAATCTGACTTTTTGTCCAGTTTTTCCCACCATTTGTCTTGTTTTTATACAATCCTAGATCTATCTCTTAATGATGATTTTACAGTGTTGTAGTTGATTATCAGATTTAAGTTTTATGATTACAGTAAAAGTGTTTTTTGGATTTACAACAAAACTGTAACTAAATATACCCTATCAAACAAAATTAACAAGCTATCTATCTTTTGTATGAATTCTTTCTTAAAATTATTGAAAATTATTAAACTTAAAAAAATGCCTTATTCTTTTTGAAAAATTCAGTTATTTTGGGTAAATGGTCTTTAAAGGTATAATTTAAAAAAGGGTGATAAAACATTTTTTTAATAATTCAGTATAAATGCACTACATGTAGTTTAAAAGATAGCAAAGTATAAAAAAATAGATGCTAATAATAAAAGTTTAAAAGATCTTGATAGAACATTGTTTGAGATTGAAAGTTTAAAATGTTAACTTTTATGCTTGTTTGAAATATTCTCATTTAAAGTTCTTGGCCTGGCTGCCAGGTGGTTAAGGCACTTGTAATTATAATGTGACGGTCAATCCCATTATTTGTTCATAAAAGAATAGCCCAAGAGTTGGCAGTGGGTGGTGATGACTAGCTGCCTTCCCTCTAGTCTTATACTGCTAAATTAGGGACAACTAAGGCAGATAGTCCTCGTGTAGCTTTGTGCGAAATTCAAAACAAAGCAAATCACTTAAAGTTCATTAAATTTTATCCCTTTTTTTAAAAAAACAAACAAACAGGTTAGATGTTCCAATACCAAAGTTGTGGTTTTATTATCCCCTTCTTTTAAGATAATACAACAAAGGTTAATGCAACATAAACAGACATAGTAACATGTTTACTTTGATATGTTTACATAACAAATATGTTTGTTCTTCAACAGCCTGCTGTGTAATGAGTGTTTGTTAGAATTTGTATTAAAACTTTTATTAAAATAAATTAGAGAACAATGTTTCGACCTTCTTAGGTCTCTTAGGCCTTCAGGTAAATAAAGAGAGTTTTAATATCCATACCAGCCATCTTGAGATACATGTTATGTCATTCCGGGGTAAGTAATATATAGATTTACACGTTAAAGCTGAAGAGGAATAAATAATATTCTCTTCTTCAGACTCTGAAAATTTTTTGTTATTTAGTTTTAAGACTTTTTTAAGTAATGCTTTTCTTGTGCATATTTTCTTTTCTCATGTTGACTATCCAACATGCATAGTAATTTTGATCTTAAGATTAAAAATACTTGTATGCATCGGAAAATGTTCCAATTTCACATACAAAATTTTTATAACCTCCAGATATTTATTGCCTTGTAATAGAGGAAACATCATTTTGAAACATTAGAATGAGCATATGACCTCTGTCTGTGAAATCTTATAATGTTGTTTAACAAAACTGTTATGTGTTAGTATAGGTTTAATATGCTTTGATTTTTTTTATTATGTTTTTTTTCCCAAAGTGAATTCTGGTAAATGTTTAATAGTGTTTAGAACTCTGATTATTACAATTTTGGTCATTTTTAGTCTGGATTTTCACAGTTTGATAAAAGAGTAAAAATGAATTTGACAGCTTTTTCTGTTTTAAAAACAATTGTGGTTCTGGTTTTTAGTCGTCTTTCTATTCATAAGCAGCCAATTTTGGTGAGTGTTTTATCAGTTCTTCATTGGTCATTTGTTTGTAGTATGATTTCAGTAAGTCATTGATGAGTTGCTCATCAATTCCATTAAAATCCCAAAGTGATGTGCTGATGATGTGATTTATTTTAACAAGAGGATGAAAACTGTTCACATATTTTAGACAGGTTTTTTCCAAACTGCATTCATATTTGAGGTAGTAACCTCTTTACATTCTTGATGTTGAATGGTTTCCAGAAACCTCTGATCTAAGTGTTTCTGTTGCTGTCCACTGCCCCTGATTATTTATCTGAAGATTTGTCAGAAGTGATATGCTTTAAAAGAGGCTATGATGTATTGATTTATTTGTTGGATCCAAGAAGTGGTGTTTGGAGTAAGAAACTCGACAGAAATGTTTGTTGATGTGTAAATTAGGTTGCTAGGGTGATTTGGTGAGTTGTCATCAACCACTAGTGTTTTATGGGAAACATTTTCCATAGAAAAACATTTCTCTACTGCAGGGCAGAAAAAAGTTGTAAACCAATTGTCAAAAATTGTTTTTGTTGTTTAAACTAGTTCTGTCTGGCATCTTCTTCCAATATAGATCAGTCTCTCAAATGTTGAAAACTTGACAGGTCATATATCCTGTTTGTTCAATAATATCTTCTAAAACTGGTTGGCACATTGATGTTGCTTCCTTTTTAGCACTTGCAGCCTTTAGGCTGTGTAAATTATGCTCTTTTTTTTTAATCTGTCAAGTCAGCCTTTGTTATCCATTATCTTAGGGCAATATCGATTTAGTAACTTAAGAGATACTTTTTTTCTTTCTTGATAGTTGCTGTAGCTGATGATGAGAACTTAAATGCTTTGTTCAAAATGACGTGTCATGATGTTTCAGTAAGTTACATTCAGAATATAATTAAACCACTTAACTACCTTGATGTAAGAACAAACTTGACAAGAAACCATAGATGATAATGCAGCTTTTAATATTATATAAATTTTGAGTTCTTAATAATGTAAGAAAATATTTAAAAACAACTTTAAATTACCCTAGTGTGAGAATTGGAATATTTGTTCTTCAGTTATCTCCTCTTTTGAACTTCCCCCTTAAGCTATGAAATATTATGTAAAATGTCATTAATCTTCTAAATCTTTATCTTATATGCTTCAATCATATGGAACTTCAGAGCAACCAATGAAAATGCAAGAACCTCTTGCCACATCCACATTGCTCAAATTTACAAATTGCTAATACATTTTTCTGAGGCTAATTCTTATTAAATTTATAAGCAACAGGAAGTCTAGAATACAAATGAGTGATTAAAGTTATTCATCCCATATGATATTACAGATAATTGAAAAATTTAGCTAATTAGATAGCCAGAGACAATGAGATATTTTTCTCAATGAGAAACTGGGTATATCTTGCTTCAAACATAAATTATTGTGATATTATATTTTTCTTTCTTTCTCTCTCTTTTGAAGAATAGTATCAGTTTTTCAACATATTTTCCACTGGTTATAAATTATGCTGTGATGATTTTACAACTATTGTAAAGGTAGTACGTTATGTTTACTTGTAATAAAGTTTTACACAAAGTACCATTATATACAAGTGGTGATACAAATTTTAGTTTTGAGTACAAATTAGCTTTCATAAATTATGTTTACTCTTGCTGTGGGTGATTCAAAGTGCTCCTGCCACAACCGCCTACCATGTTGTACACAAAAATGAATTAAACACTTTTATGAAGAGTCTATGTTAATAAATTTAGTTTTTAGTTCACTTTTATTTTTTGGCCAATCAGTTTTAACTTCTAAATTTTGAAAAGTAACAAAACAAAGGTTGTAAGATGTAACTTTTCTATATTATGTTAGGATTTCCTAACACAAACAGTAAGCTACTAAAATTTACATTTAAGATAGAAACACGAGCTAAACTTAATCACAAATTAGAATCTAAAATTTGCGTAGCTTATCTTTTTCATTTACTTATATATCCTTAAATTATGTAGTCCAGCATGGTCAGATGGACAGGGCACTTGAATCACAGCCTGAGGGTTGCAGATTTAAATTCCTGTCACACCAAACATACTTGCCTTTGAACTGTGGGGGCATTATAGTATAACAGTCAATCCATTAGTAAAAGAGTAGCTCAAGAGTTAATAGTGGGCAGTGATGACTAGCTGCCTTCCCTCTAGTCTAAATTGGGGACATCTAGTACAGATAGCCCTCAAATATTTAGTAGAAATAATGTTAAGAAATCTGTTAATTAAAAGTTAGTGTGTATTTTTAGGGCTAACATTTAAATATCTGCATCTCAAAATATCCTTTGGGTTATAATGATTCATACTTGTTATCATTATATTTAGTTTTGACCTTGCACTGACTAGCTGCTGATTTATTTTCTCATGTATATATAAAATCCCAAGATGGAACGTTCACCTGAACTTCTCTGTCATATTAAGCTTTACAATTCAAATTTAGACTTGTATTTTTTAATGTAGTTTGACATAAGACTGTTAGTGTGTACTAGAAGTTCTGTTATTTATCACATGATGTGAACAGGTAATGAATCTAATTTTATATAGCAAACTGACTAGAAGTATGTAATATTCATAAGTTCGTACACAGAAAACAAGAAGCTATAATTACTAGAATGTACTGATTGATCAGTTAACTACCTTTGCTTATTAACATTTGATAATATCTCGTAAGTTTCAACTGGATTAAGTTTTATTCCTAAAATTTAATAGTGCTGAATAATATTCATAAATATAAAAATTAATAGTGATAAATTATATTAACACCCTATGTGTATGGAGTCAGTCCAATTGGAAAACACCTGCTCATGTGGAGCTGTAAGTACTAATTTTTACTATAATTCTAAATTTATGACAGATTCATTTATGAAATTTGTCAAGCTTTCAGTAGCCATAACTGTATTGTACACAAGTAATCAATATTTTATTAAAATATTTCCCATAAAAATTTGTCTGTGAATTTCCAGAGCCTTAAATGAATCAGTCTGAGTGAAAGTTTCCATGCTTAAAAGTAAAAAAATACTTCTTTTCAAAGCTATTTTTCTGGCAAAACTATATTTTATCTACTATTTTTTTCAACCCTAATACTAACAGTAATGAAATTACCAATGTGCAGTGAAATGAGAAACTGAAAAATATGAAATAGAATGAACAAACATGTTTTTCCCTCTCTGAATGCTAGGTTTTCTATTTCCTTCAATGTTTCAACTTGGCATTTTCCTATTTATGGTTTTACTGCCTGTACATAGAACCACTGTCTAAAGACGTCAGGAGAACAGTATAATTATGGTGTTAGAAAAACATGCAAGTTCGAGAAGTCTAAATAGAAATGAATAAAATCCCCGTAACCCTGGTTGTTCCTGACACAATCACACAGAAATGGAAACCAATACACAGTTAAATCAAATAATGTCAGCTATGGTCCACCCTGTATTTCATGTAGAACGTAAACAACTTTCCTTAATGTGTAGGTCAGTCCTATATAGTTAGCATTGTAACAGGCAAAAAGATGACGTTATGTGTTGTGATGCAATAAATTTCGAGTCTATTGATAATAAACAATTTGGAAAGAAGTCACTTAATTCTGCTCTCAGACTGTAACCCAGTATTGGAGGTGTGTGTGCTTCTGTATTTGGACAATATACTGTACATGTCATTCAAGATGTTGTAAAAACATGTAGGTTTAAAATGTCTTGATAGAAATGAAATATAAACCCCGTAATTTGAGAACTTTTTGAAGGTGGACCTTTCTTTAGTTACATGTTGGAAATGGTGGTGTAATCAAATGAGTGATATACAAAGGTCATCTGGTTTTCCAAGAAATGTTTATTTCTCTATGTTGTGGTGTAAATGTCTCATTTCCAGTATAATATAACCAATGGTGAGAATGTATGCGAAAAGGTGTTAGGAATATTTTACTTTAGAAATGGCTGAATATGTGTGTATTTAAAACTCTACTTATAAGTAGAGTTTATAAAAATTATATGAAAAATTATCTCAAACAAATAGTATGTTTTACTGAATTCAGCTTTCACGATACAAGAAGAAATAAGCAAAGAATAAAATACTTTTTTTGACAAAGATGAAACCAGTGAAGGAAGATCATCGATTCCAGGTTCTAGATTAAGTCCAAAAGGTTGAACAGTATTTAGAATAGCAATCCAATAAGTTTCTTTTATTTCTTTGTAAGCTTTAATTTTGAATCCTGTTTACAATGGCTCAACAGAACAGTATAATGAAACCTTATTTCATCAAAACAAGAAAATGAAAATTTGGTAAATATTAACATAGTTGTAGGCTTCCTAAACTACTAAAAAAAACAACTTAGTCAATGGGAACCCTGAAGTATTTGGCATGCGTGCTTGGGTTTGTGACCTAGGATACGTGGTTCCAATATTTTATATGATATACGAGTATGTATATTTCATACTCGAACAGGGATGAATAAAAGTCATTGCAATCACTCTTTACGTTGTTTTATTAAATATTTTCAAATTTAAATATTTCATGCCTTATATATTTATACTGTGTTTTTCTCCTATTTTTTTCAGGAATAACCAAGCTTATCAATGATAAAGCTGCCTTTCCTTTACATGAGGTCAGTTAACTTATTGGATTCTTCTTTCCAAGTGTGTTTGATGTTGATAAAGTATTGAGAAAGTACAATTTTTCATATGTTAAAAGCATTGTTCACAGTTATTTCTACAGCCAGTGTGTATTATATCAGGTTCATGATCTGATGAATTTGTGTGATAGGGTTTCTCTTGTAGTTTGTTATTAATATTATTTTCCAGTAAAGTGCACTTTAACATATTTTTATTAGTTATCATTATTCTTGGAGATATTTCACTTCCTGTATCAGTAAAATAATAGTTATGTTGATAAGTTACTTTGACGTATTTTAGGGGGAATGTAATTCGTCAGATGAAAAAGCTCCTCGAAATGGTTAATGAACAACTGGGCTTCGTTTTCAGCAATATATAAAGAACAATCTCTTGATGACATCAAGTGAGTGTTAATAATTAATTACCTGGACATAATTTATTTATTTAATATGAAAAGCACTTGGTAAAGGTTTTGAGCATTACCGAAAGATTGAAAAAAAAAATCTTATATTTGTATGCCATGTTTAGAGTCTCAGTTGGTGTTTAATTCATACTGGTTGTGTTTTGAAAGAGATCATTCCAAATACAATAATTATATATAAGGAGAGTCAGTCGTGATAGGTGGGAGAGAATTCTCTCGTGTGGCTAACGTATTATTTTCATTGAGCTATAAAATTCTATAAAGATGTGGTAATAATCAAAATAGATGTAGATCTAATAGTATAAGTATAAAGTTAATCAGATGTTTCTATTATGTAATATAGTTTTAATTTCTGAATTTCGAAAGTAAAATATTTTAATTTGTAACGTCTTGGTGTTCACATTTCTGTATCACGTGATGGCACTTGTTTGTTCCAAACTGCTCATCTTAGATCGTCTTTTCACTTGTATTTGATTGACTGAGATTGAATACAACTTTCAGACATACAGATTTTCCTAATACATAACATAATGTGAAAGTTACCAAGCGATCTCATAAAGCTCTGTTCTCTTATATACAGTCTTTCAAAAATGTCAATAATTCCCTCTCTCTCTGTGTCTTTGACATTTGCTATTACATTATTGATAACCAATATTTAATCTTCTGTTTTATGTTTTATGCCATCTCGTTCACAGGATGGCTTTTAAGTTTATCGAACATAGATTCAAATCTACTATCACTAAGTTTAGTTTAACCAGCTAAGGAAATTTGTTTTAATGCACAATGTTTGGTTAGAAAACCAGTTAAATTGTAATAATTATAGGACATTGTATGCTTTGTGTTTATTATTGTTTGTGCTCTAAAGTATATATTTGAAATTAATAAATAATTTGGGAAAAAAATAAAAGTGAAAATTTGGGTTAGCATCTCTCAACACTTTAAGCCTTTGACAAAAAAAGAAATTACAGCATTCACAATTAAGTATTAGATTTTTGTTATTTTTTGTGTACATATTTTGTTAGTTATAAAAGTAAAAAAAATCACTAGACTAATTAATCAATGGTTAGCTAATTAATTATTTTCACACAAGCCATTTGTTGCTGGAATAATTGCAAAGAATAATAATTGGAACCATTAATTTTTATTGGTTGATATGTTTTGAACCATTAATTTACCTTAAAATGTTTTAAATAATTTTTGTGATAAATTGATTTAAACATAATTTCAGTTAATCAGTTATTTTATGTGACATTATTATTGAAATTGATAGTTGTATATTATGGTTTGTTTGGATGTTCAGCTGTACTGTGTTTTTTCTATAGACTTAAAACTAAAATGCATTTTTTTTTTTACACTAAGGGAATTTCTGAAGACTACAAGGACACCATTTTATGTCCTCGGTGTGACGTAGAAAGATGTAGATATGGAAGATTAGGCCAGACGTGCACTTTTGCAAGAATAACTCATCTTTTCGACAATGGTGCTGCTGTATTTCTTGATGATGTTATGTCATTCCGGGGTAAGTAGTATATAGATTTACACGTTAAAGCGTGTAAATAATAAATAATATTCTCTTCTTCAGACTCTGAAAATTTTTTGTTATTTAGTTTTAAGACTTTTTTTAAGTAATGCTTTTCTTGTGCCTATTTTCTTTTTGCATGTTGATTATCCAACATGCATAGTAATTTTGATCTTAAGATTAAAAATACTTGTATGCATCAGAAAATGTTCAAATTTCACATACAAAATTTATATTAAGATCAAAATACTTGTATGCATCAGAAAATGTTCAAATTTCACATACAAAATTTATATTAAGATCAAAATACTTGTATGCATCAGAAAATGTTCAAATTTCACATACAAAATTTATATTACCTCCAGATAATTATCAAACATTTTTGTAAAGAAAAAAGCTTTATGTTTTGTCTGTTATTTTTACTCATGAAACCTTGTATGTACTTGATAGATTTGACCACTATAAATAATTAGGAAATTAACATAAATAATGCCTTTTTCATTATAGAATAACTACAAATTATAACACGCATAAAATAGCTTAAATTTGATAACATTATACATTTATATACAAGGGGAGAAAAAAAAGTTCCCCTCCCTTGTAAATGTTGTTAATTTATTTGATATCATATTTGAACGGATTTTGTGAAGTACATTTTACACAGTTTTTTGTTATCTATTAAAATATATAACAAATTAACAGCATTTTCAACATGGCCACTTTTCTTGTCCACCCCCTGTGTGTGTGTATTTTTATTATATTGTTCTTTCAACTGTGCCTGGATAACAGAATAGAAGTTACAATGACACTGTGCATGTGTGCTCATGTTACCATATCCAGTAATATAAAACTGACCTTTACAAAGGACCTGAATTTTGGGAAAGTAACTCACTAAGAAAATCCTCATGAGATGTGTAGTAATGGATGCCCATAGCAACATAAAATCGTCCAACATTGTATATCTGCAATACTTGAAATGGCCTTAATTTCAAACTAACATAAAGCACATCAAATTTGCTACATATCCAAGACTTCAAACTTCTATAACTGAAATCTCGCATGTGATGACCTTCTTTTCCTACCTTGATTGGGTGCTCAGGACTTTTAACTTTGCTTGTTTCCAGTATGATATTTATGGCTACTCTCTAGTATTTCCCTTTGAACATCTTTTCAAACTTTGTCTTATAAAAATAATCTTTGAATGTTCCCTAGAGGTATTCTTTTGAGAAAGTTTCTCAAAAATACATGTTTAAAAATGTAAATTTCTTAACACATAGATATGATGTCTTACCTGAACTGTTGATCATGATGTGTTTTTTTTTATATCACCAGGATCATCCAAGGCTAGAATATTTAGCTCAGTTATCAACAGTAAAGAAAAGGAAAGTAAACTTTATTACAGGGGTAAGAACATCACTATTATCAATTTATAATAAACATCAAAACAAAAATCTGACTTTTTGTCCAGTTTTTCCCACCATTTGTCTTGTTTTTATACAAGCCTAGATCTATCTCTTAATGATGATTTTACAGTGTTGTAGTTGATTATCAGATTTAAGTTTTATGATTACAGTAAAAGTGTTTTTTGGATTTACAACAAAACTGTAACTAAATATACCCTATCAAACAAAATTAACAAGCTATCTATCTTTTGTATGAATTCTTTCTTAAAATTATTGAAAATTATTAAACTTAAAAAAATGCCTTATTCTTTTTGAAAAATTCAGTTATTTTGGGTAAATGGTCTTTAAAGGTATAATTTAAAAAGGGTGATAAAACATTTTTTTAATAATTCAGTATAAATGCACTACATGTAGTTTAAAAGATAGCAAAGTATAAAAAATAGATGCTAATAATAAAAGTTTAAAAGATCTTGATAGAACATTGTTTGAGATTGAAAGTTTAAAATGTTAACTTTTATGCTTGTTTGAAATATTCTCATTTAAAGTTCTTGGCCTGGCTGCCAGGTGGTTAAGGCACTTGTAATTATAATGTGACGGTCAATCCCATTATTTGTTCGTAAAAGAGTAGCCCAAGAGTTGGCAGTGGGTGGTGATGACTAGCTGCCTTCCCTCTAGTCTTATACTGCTAAATTAGGGACAACTAAGGCAGATAGTCCTCGTGTAGCTTTGTGCGAAATTCAAAACAAAGCAAATCACTTAAAGTTCATTAAATTTTATCCCTTTTTTTTAAAAAAACAAACAAACAGGTTAGATGTTCCAATACCAAAGTTGTGGTTTTATTATCCCCTTCTTTTAAGATAATACAACAAAGGTTAATGCAACATAAACAGACATAGTAACATGTTTACTTTGATATGTTTACATAACAAATATGTTTGTTCTTCAACAGCCTGCTGTGTACGAGTGTTTGTTAGAATTTGTATTAAAACTTTTATTAAAATAAATTAGAGAACAATGTTTTGACCTTCTTAGGTCTCTTAGGCCTTCAGGTAAATAAAGAGAGTTTTAATATCCATACCAGCCATCTTGAGATACATGTTATGTCATTCCGGGGTAAGTAATATATAGATTTACACGTTAAAGCTGAAGAGGAATAAATAATATTCTCTTCTTCAGACTCTGAAAATTTTTTGTTATTTAGTTTTAAGACTTTTTTTAAGTAATGCTTTTCTTGTGCCTATTTTCTTTTCTCATGTTGACTATCCAACATGCATAGTAATTTTGATCTTAAGATTAAAAATACTTGTATGCATCGGAAAATGTTCCAATTTCACATACAAAATTTTTATAACCTCCAGATATTTATTGCCTTGTAATAGGGGAAACATCATTTTGAAACATTAGAATGAGCATATGACCTCTGTCTGTGAAATCTTATAATGTTGTTTAACAAAACTGTTATGTGTTAGTATAGGTTTAATATGCTTTGATTTTTTTATTATGTTTTTTTTTCCCAAAGTGAATTCTGGTAAATGTTTAATAGTGTTTAGAACTCTGATTATTACAATTTTGGTCATTTTTAGTCTGGATTTTCACAGTTTGATAAAAGAGTAAAAATGAATTTGACAGCTTTTTCTGTTTTAAAAACAATTGTGGTTCTGGTTTTTAGTCGTCTTTCTATTCATAAGCAGCCAATTTTTGGTGAGTGTTTTATCAGTTCTTCATTGGTCATTTGTTTGTAGTATGATTTCAGTAAGTCATTGATGAGTTGCTCATCAATTCCATTAAAATCCAAAGTGATGTGCTGATGATGTGATTTATTTTAACAAGAGGATGAAAACTGTTCACATATTTTAGACAGGTTTTTTTCCAAACTGCATTCATATTTGAGGTAGTAACCTCTTTACATTCTTGATGTTGAATGGTTTCCAGAAACCTCTGATCTAAGTGTTTCTGTTGCTGTCCACTGCCCCTGATTATTTATCTGAAGATTTGTCAGAAGTGATATGCTTTAAAAGAGGCTATGATGTATTGATTTATTTGTTGGATCCAAGAAGTGGTGTTTGGAGTAAGAAACTCGACAGAAATGTTTGTTGATGTGTAAATTAGGTTGCTAGGGTGATTTGGTGAGTTGTCATCAACCACTAGTGTTTTATGGGAAACATTTTCCATAGAAAAACATTTCTCTACTGCAGGGCAGAAAAAGTTGTAAACCAATTGTCAAAAATTGTTTTTGTTGTTTAAACTAGTTCTGTCTGGCATCTTCTTCCAATATAGATCAGTCTCTCAAATGTTGAAAACTTGACAGGTCATATATCCTGTTTGTTCAATAATATCTTCTAAAACTGGTTGGCACATTGATGTTGCTTCCTTTTTAGCACTTGCAGCCTTTAGGCTGTGTAAATTATGCTCTTTTTTTTTTTAATCTGTCAAGTCAGCCTTTGTTATCCATTATCTTAGGGCAATATCGATTTAGTAACTTAAGAGATAATTTTTTTCTTTCTTGATAGTTGCTGTAGCTGATGATGAGAACTTAAATGCTTTGTTCAAAATGATGTGTCATGATGTTTCAGTAAGTTACATTCAGAATATAATTAAACCACTTAACTACCTTGATGTACGAACAAACTTGACAAGAAACCATAGATGATAATGTAGCTTTTAATATTATATAAATTTTGAGTTCTTAATAATATAAGAAAATATTTAAAAACAACTTTAAATTACCCTAGTGTGAGAATTGGAATATTTGTTCTTCAGTTATCTCCTCTTTTGAACTTCCCCCTTAAGCTATGAAATATTATGTAAAATGTCATTAATCTTCTAAATCTTTATCTTATATGCTTCAATCATATGGAACTTCAGAGCAACCAATGAAAATGCAAGAACCTCTTGCCACATCCACATTGCTCAAATTTACAAATTGCTAATACATTTTTCTGAGGCTAATTCTTATTAAATTTATAAGCAACAGGAAGTCTAGAATACAAATGAGTGATTAAAGTTATTCATCCCATATGATATTACAGATAATTGAAAATTTAGCTAATTAGATAGCCAGAGACAATGAGATATTTTTCTCAGTGAGAAACTGGGTATATCTTGCTTCAAACATAAATTATTGTGATATTATATTTTTCTTTCTTTCTCTCTCTCTTTTGAAGAATAGTATCAGTTTTTCAACATATTTTCCACTGGTTATAAATTATGCTGTGATAAATTTGTTATACATTTTGCATGTATTTCTGAGGAGTTCAGCACTTCTAAAATCATACACCAGTTTAAAAAATTAATTTTTGTATTTCTTTTAGGTACCAGAATTTCAGTATTCAAGGTGTGATGATAAAAAATTAAAAAGAGGTATAAGTGGTGTTTGCCATACAATTTCAAACCTCTTTGCTTCCAAAATATCAAAGAGGCAACAGTTTACAACTGAATACAGAAGAGCTAGGGAATACTTGTAGTAAGTACACATGTGTGAGCTTTTTGGATTTTATTTGCTCTAAATCTTTGTGATTTTTAGTCAGGTGATATTCTGTACATTTAGTGTTTTAATATTTTTTAATGTTTGGTTAGTTTTGTATTTTGGCCAAAGGAACTTAAGGGCTAACTGCATTAGCCATACCTAATTTAGCAATGACATACCAAAGAGAAGACAGCTAGTTAGTACCACTCTTGAACTACTCTTTTTATCAACAAAGAGTGAAATGGATTTTAATGTTACAACATCCCAATGGGTAAAAGTATGAACATGTTTGGGGACAGGGATCAGAACCAACAGACAGTGAGACAAACCATCACCATCATTTCTTTTCACTATGGGCTTGGTTGAATCAGCCAAGTTTGTGACCCCAAATTTATCTTTATAGTTTCACCACAATAATTCCTAATACGTTTTGTGTATCTTCATAAAAATTATGTCAACTGTGAATAATCATTAAATCATTTGTTGAGAAAAACATAATTTATAATGAAGTCTCTTTCTCTGCAAGAGTCTGTGAATGTGTGGAATCAGAAAATTGACTACTGTGGGTGCAAAGTGATTTTCATGTAGATTAAAAACACTTAAATCATCTGAAATTTAAATTTAAACTTCATAAATAAACTTGAAACATTTTAGTCAGTAAAACTAGACTGTATTTTGTGTTATTCTACCCAAACTCTGTATGAGGTTTGTCAATATGACCAATCTTGTAACCATTAAAATAAATAAAAAAAATTTTTTTTCTATAATGATTTCAGATTGTAATATGAAACCAGTTGTTTATTCTAAATAGCCTTTTGTAACAGTTTTATTGCCCTATGAACTAAGGTTAACTAATATGCCAACCAAACAGGTTGCAAAACACTTGGAAAACATGTAGCTCACATTATCTCAATGAATTACATAATGTGCACAAGCTACTCACAAATTTCTTGAGTGAGGAAAAAGTGACTGTAATCACAAAGTAATAACTGCCAGTGTTGTCGTGTTTGTGTATCTCCTTCTTTCTCTTCTTGAGGATTTATCCTGGTGGCATGATCATGCCAACACATCAAGCATCCATTTGTTTTTCTACCCCCTCTAATAACTGGAGCTCCACCTTTCCAGGCACTCCTATGAGATATGTGCAGTTTCTTCATGATTTTTTCATTTCTTGTCTCTTCTTGTGAATTATTTCTACATGATCTACTCTGAAAATTCTGCACTTATTTCTTACATCAAGTATTAGGTGTTACCCATTTAAGGACTTTGTTTCCACATGTTGGACTTGCTGTTTGTGATTTATTCCCATTGATATTTGCCATGTGGTTACGGCATATTCACTCTCTTGGCTGGACCAGATTCTTTCCAAAGGGTGGTTTCTCCTCTTTCAGGTGTTTTGTCAGGTTTGCTGTGTCTCTCTTGGAGGCTTTTGCCACTGATCTCAACACCAAACTTTTATCTTGAGCTCTGACAGTTGAAGTTCTTAGCCAGAACTGGTCTCATCATTTTCTTATATACCTGTGTCAACTCTCTATTGCTCCAACTTCACACATTGTGTTCATCTAGGGGTGTTATCCTTTCATCTTCATATATGGGATTTGCCTGGTCCATAACCATCTATACTTTCCAATCGTGTACCGCTTTCTATATCACATTCCTCTTGTCCTTCGTTTTTTTCTTTTTTTTGTCAACAGAAGTGGCAAACTTTTCACCACTGTTTTGTCCACCACTTCCTTCCTCAGGTTGTTCTACTGTGACTCACTGTTCAGTTATTTTCACGTGGTTGTTTAGCTATGGATTGTCAGTCGTCACTTTAGCTGGTTATTGGGTAGCTTGGTTTTCTACATTTTGCCTTTCCCACTTTATTCTGAACCATTTCATGCCTCGTTGGGACCTGACAATGGTTTTATATTCTCTCGAACATGCTCTGTTTGAATTATTGGCTTCTAGACATATTTCCTTCTCCTTACCTATGGTCTCCATTGTTCTGATTTTAATATGATTTGTGTTTTTCACAGTCTTACATTGTACTTATACTTACTTTACCCAGACCAGGCTTCTTTTCTAAGACTTCTGTTACTTGGGATGGTGATTGTACTTTTCATCCTATTTCCCTCCCTCCTGTTTCTTTCCTATATACTCATTTAGACTCATCTTCTGCATCTTGTTTGGGCTGTCTTGGTGTTATTTGGCACGTACGCATTTTAAGAGTTCCTGCTATTTTTTTATTCTACCTTTGGACCCCTCATTGTCTAGATCTGTTGCCTGCTACTATTACTGTGTGGATAAGCCAACTCCTTCAGTTTGGATATCATTCCCTGTATGTTGGGAATGTGGATGATTCTCACATGTCTTTCATACATTATCTTTAAAACCTGTTTTATTTCCTGCTGAGTTTTAACTCTAAGCTATTTGTTTTTAATCTTCACACTGCCTTTGAGTAGGGTAAGTATATTTTCTTTTTCAGCACTCATTTCTCTTTTATTGGATCTTGCTAGACAGCTGGCGTTGCCTCCTAGGGTATATGGATTTTCCAAAACTTGCATATGGTTTAGGGTAATAATAATAAAAAAAAGTCATCAATCCTTTTGCCCTGACATAACCAGTCCTCACTGTCAAGTTAGTGTCTTCTGCAAGGTTGCTAGGGGTATCCTTGGTATTATATTTGTCTAAGTTGCCTTTCATGGAAAAGACCAGTTCCAGGAAGGTGTCTACCAAGTTCTTGCTTTTGCAGACTTTTAAAAGTAGTCTCATGTTACTGTCTCCAGTAAAAAGACCTTTTTGGTAAGTATCTGATGAGGATCTTGATACATCCCCAGGTCTCCCAATTGTAAATTCTTCTCCCTTTGTTCAGATTCCTAGCTACTAGTTCAGTTCATGTTAAATGTGATTTTTAAAATGGTGTTAAGCAGAAAATTTGATAATATCAAGGCTTCTTATTGTCTAAAGTTGTTTATATTTGAAAATTGGGAATTCTAAAGGACGGTTATTAATACAATAGTGTGAAACTAATGGTGTGCTTTAACAAAAACATTGTGTATACTGGTGTATCATACAAACTAACTTGTTTTTATTTGAGTTTGTAAGAAATATGGGATTTCATCTTTTTATATCAGTCAAATTGTGCACCCAACCAATGCTGCTCAGGTATACCAGTTATTGATTAATTTTGATGTAATTATAATCTGTGGCTAGTGTTAACGGGCGATAATTATCTTGTTAATTACATATGATAGGTTAGATTAAACTTTTTTTTTATATAAGTACAAATATAATACTTTTATCATCTGTTAAGGTGTAGTGTTTTGAAAGATTTTCCGTTCTGCCATAATGTTTTATGTTCCACTTTCTTTTATAGCAAGTTAATAGGCTTCATTTGTGTTACTTGATAGTATTATAAAAGCATAAGTGCAGGTTAGTCTTGTATTTTATCTGGAAAGTTAGGGGGAGAATTTAGAATATAAGAATTGTGAATTTCATCTTTTTATTTATAATGACAGTTTTGAAAGTGTAAAGAACAATAATTTGTTAATCCTTATGTGAAAATACATTTCAATAAAAATATTTTTCTCTACCAAAAAGAATAAAATTTCAATCTAAATGTCCTTTTATTTGTAACTGTTATTTATGTCTGAATTTTTGAAGTATGGGTTCATATAATCTGCAGTTTTTCATGGCACGTTGTTTTTGATGACTGTTATAAACTGGGAGAAAACTGAAAACATACTGATTCAGAAAAAGCTGTTTGTTGTTCACAAGAATCATTAAACATGTGCCAGTTTGATATCATGGAGTATAATATTACATGTAACAACTGGCATTAGTGAACTACCCATCTGAAAGAAACTAAAACCACAAACAAGTTTTCTTTATGGTTGCATTTGTTTTAAGAGTGTTGCAGTTTACAGTAGTTGGTGTGAAACATGGGCAGTAGTGAACTACCTGTGTAAAGAAACTGAGACCAAAAACAATTTCATATTAGATTATATTTATAATATTAATAAAGAAACGGTTATTAACTTATTGATTCTTATGATGTAGCTTTTGCAGCTACTTAGGTTGGATAGATTAGAACCAGTATCCTTACCTGACAAGGCTGGATGCTGCCCAGACTTTAGAATGTTAAAACTATTAATATAAGATTTTATAACTTGTAACCTGTTGCCATAGAAACATGAGTGTGCTATAAGAGTGATGGTTACATGTCACTTTGGTTAGACATGATATTGAAGTAGCTTCATTTCCTCTAGTATATTAATGAAGAATTGGGGATGGCTATACATAACTTTGAAGTTTCTACACAGTATTATAGAACAATACAATATTTATTATGGGGTTCACTGTGGCTCATCTTTTACATTTAAATTTTCTGGCGGAAAGTTTTTGTAAGTTGTTTTGAACATGGTTTTAGTTTCTGCAACCTGTTACTTTGTTAGAATTTAAATTTCTGCTTTAACATGACTCCTTACTTTGAGAATGTATCAAATCTAACTAATCCTTTCAACTTGCAACTCTAATATAGATTATTATAAATTATTTAAATCAACATGAAAAATATGTAACATTATATTCTTCTTAAATTCTGTGTTAAGTTTTAATTTATTTTCAGTAAGGGTGACAATGCATGAATACAGTTACATAGTATTCTTTTAACCATCTTAACAGGATGTTCTAAGTGTGGTGAAGATGGACACATGTCATGAGACTATCCTAACACAAGTGGGAATAGGAGAAGTAAATCTGGTTGCTTCAAGTATGGTGAAGATGGACATGTCTCACGAGACTGTAAAAATCCTGACAGACAAGTTGGAAGTGATGGCAAGTTTTATGTAAACTGTTTTGATGTTACTACATACTACTATATTTTAGGAAGTCTGTAAAGAAGTTGAAGGTTTACTTATAAGAGTAATGCATGTTGAAAAAAAACGATTAAAGAAAACCTGTTATGAAACTTACTGTATCATCAGTATTTAACTTCCTAACAGGTTATGCAACAATTAGCTATAGAAAAATATGAAATGAAGTATACTTTTTCCACTAAGATGGCCCTCATTGTGGATCCCTGTACGTGGTGAGGGGACCTCCCAGGGAAGGTTCTGTTCTTTCAGTTTACCTCCTTTGGGATCTAAACATCCACCCACGTGTTTGCCATACGTGGCAACCCGTGAAGGGGAGGAGAGGATCCTTGTGGTTGAGAGGCCCAACCCTAACACACCACTTTGGCCTTGAATTTATTGGGTCAGTCTACTTGGACTGGGGTCAACCATGTACCAGTGTTGGAAGTTCTCAATTATAAATACTTAATGTTGTGAGAATATTGTGTTCATTGTTTTTAACCAAACTTCTACCTGTTTTTCCAGTAAATCTTATCTGTGTATTTAGTGCAGTACTCAAACTGCACTATTTATACTGACTTGCTTAGTTCTCCTCTGGCCCTGGAATTGCTTCATGCTGGTTCACCACCCTGTTCTTGCTGATACTCAAAACCGACTGGCCCATTTCTCTTTAATATCTACTTCTCTCCAGTTTTTCTGGATATCGGGCCACGTTGGTATTAATGGGAAAGAGGTCGCCGACACTGCAGCTAAATCTATCTGCTCTGGCACTATCATCGCTATGCATATTCCATACATGGACTATGGTCCTGTATTCAAGACTCGGCTCTGTGCCAGCTGGCAGTCGACTTGAAGTGAACAATGAGAAAACAAGTTTTTCCAAATAGATCCCTATAGTGGAGTTTGGCCATCTTGCTTCTGTAAGGTTCGGAAGGAGGAAGTCGTTCTGACTGGACCACGCATTGGTCACAGTTTTTTAACACATCGTTTCCTTTTATCTGGGACTGATGCACCGATGTATAGTTTGTGTAACACTCAGATTACTATAAGCATTGTACATTGTACTTTCTTGCCATCCTTACGACGGCACTATTTTAAACATGTTCTGTCCCAATGTTTTTCCATAACATTAGACAGTGTTATTGGAGACGGTGACACTGTCCACCTTGATAAAGTTGTTAGTTTTGTAATGGCCATTAATCTTTTTAATGTCATTTAAGTGTTTTATATTTCTTCATTTAATCTTTTTTATCATGGTTCCCTTTTATGAGTCACAATCTCTCTAATTCGATTTGGAATTAGAAAATGGCCATAACATTAAATAACACGACACCAGGACTGGAAAGGCCAACTACAGGTGACTAATGCTGCTGTTTGAACTACCCGTTAGTCGTCCTGGCGAGCTATTACAATTTTGCTACATGTCTTTTAACACTTTTATTACCTACTTTTTGATAGTGGCTGTAATGACACATAACCCAGAACCAACTTCAGGTGACTTACAGTGGTTTTCGTACTTAATTGTTAGTTTTCTTTGCTGGTTATGATAATTATCATTATGCTACAGACAGCTCGTTTCGACTTTTGTTATTGTAGTTTATCTCTTAGCATTGTAGACTAGATGTAAATGTTGGTTTTATGCTATTTATGTTTTTACTTGCTGTTTTGTTTTACCTTTATTTCCTTTTATGAATTTTACTACATTTACTTTAATTTTACCTTTTTTCCGGATGTTGGGCGCAGATAGCCTAGCTCCTTTGTGCCATAAAACACTAAATCAACCAACCAACCACTGAGATATAAAAATTTCCAGATCGTAACACACGAATTATAGTTGTCAAATGCCTATAAACCAATGAAAATATTGTAAAGAGGGTGAGTTTGTTGGTGTATTGATCAAAGTTTCATTTCAGATTCATCTTAGTTAAGAGCCTTAAGTGTCACGAAGAGTAATGATGGAATTGATGTGACGTTCTTTGATTCTACTGTAGTAAATTAACTAGTCTGGAAATTAGATGTCACTTTGTATTAAGGTATCAAACACTGTCGTGCATGTCAAGTTTCCACATTTCATCTAATCTAACACTATGAAAGTTGTTATTTCATATTAAGGCATGTGCCAAAACTTAAAATGAGTTAACTTTAGTGCATTATCTTTAACATTTAAATAAAGTTTTAAGAAAATAGCGGATGGTAATGAAGCAATGAAATTTATGATGCCCCATGGCTGGCAAAATGAAGAACATGGTGTTCATATTTTAAAAATTGGGTTAATTAAATTTTATATTTTGATGGATTGAACCTGAGAAGGTCTTGTATGGCTAAAAAGTCTTTCTGCTAATTAGATCAAAATTGGGGGCTCAATACATAAGACTTTAGTGTTACTGTTCACATTACTGACTGCCTTGCTATAAGTGTGGCACAGACAGTTCACCTCGACTTTCATTACTAATCCACACGTCATATGGTGTGTTTTAGTTAAAGGTACAAGAAATACTGTGGTAAAGGAGTTTGACTTGATTCTCTTCCAGATGACAGTGAAACTGTCAAGAGGTCCATCAGGTATTGGGGTTTTTTATCAATATCACGTGATACAAATGATAGTTCATCTGTTTTAACTTTTAAAATTCATACTCCACATTTGACATGACATATTTATTTCTTCAGTATACCTGTAGATTGTTTTGCTAGCAATACTTAAGTGCATTACAGATCAATTTGTAAATAATCACGTGATTGGCTGTACCAGGCAAGTCGTTATTGCACTGGTTGATATACATGACTTACTAAGAATTAGTTTTTATTACAGAATTTGCAATCTGCTATCTTTGTAACATGTCTTAAATTTTTAAAAGCTGTGATGATAAACATTTTGCAAATCGAAATCACTTAAGATGGGTATTGTGAATAGCAATTTTGCATAAATTGGTTTCATTGTGTATAGAAAAGATAAGGTACTAATTATAATTAAAATTTGTTTCTCAAATACTGTGGAGACTCGACCAGTTAATCTTATTGAACTAGTTTATAGAATGCCATGTCAACAATTAGTGTAGGAATAGCTTCTGTCAATCGGTATTTGATGCGCCCTCTCCCCCCCTTTCATATTTCTCATCAAAAATGGGTCATCATCTCAACCCAGTAACCACCAGTGTTTCCTCAAAGGTTCCAATATTTCTATACGTTTATTTATGAACATCTATATGATATAATAGTAATGGCCCATTCACTGGTTTATAAAGTTTATGAAAATATGTAACTGAAGTTTTTGATTGAAAGTTAAATGTGTGCTACATTAATGTGGTTTCCTACCAGTTGAAAGTGGAGTATGTTTTACACTCTTAATTTATGATTTTGTGGCAAAAATGACTGCTAACATGAGGTTTCTCGTGCATATGTTAATTGGTTTGTTGAACAAACCTGGTCTGGAAATCCATGGCATGCATTTAAAAAAATTGAATATTATAACTTGCTCTAAATTTTATCTTGGCACAGACTGATGTTATTAATAAAATATTCCAGGTATTCTAATGACAAGACTTTGCAAGTCTTGCATGTGTTATGAACCTGAGTTTATATAATGTTTTATATTTATCATTGTTACAGTGAATGTGTGGATACCTATTGATATATACATTTGCAAACTAAATACTAGATTTAGGCTTAGATCTAAAATGAACATTAGTATTATTGTGTGTAGCCTAGAAATAAAAACATTGCTGTTACAGAAACACTCTTCTTTAAATGGATATATTGGTATTTACAAATTCCATCACAAGTGTTAAGATCTGTTATATAGGGCAGTAAGATGTGCAGCTACTTATAACTGTCAGAGAGGAATAAAACATTTAAATATTTGTAACCGATGGTGGGGCACAGCCCATTGTGTAGCTATATACTTAACTACAAAGAAATAAACCTTTCTTTTATATATCAGGAAGAAGGTAAACACCTATGTATAGCAAGAATCATGGTATTACTGGAATAATTCCTGCATTTACTTGTTTTTTATCTCCTGTGATACATATAACCTTAAAGTTGGATATCTGAGCCATATAAAGCTTTGTTTGGTATCATTGTAACAATGAAAATGTTTCCTGTTGATTGTTTTTCATAGAATTTTGCAATTCAAAAGCTGGATTTAGGCTGAGACAAAATGAATCAGTACATTCCCATATAAGGCCTTATTTTGATTTTTACATACACTCTTCTTATTAGCCATTACTCACAATTTCTGTAGATGCTTGTTTTTTTTTCTGATCTCTCAGTGGGGCAGTGATACATCTACATACCTCATAATGCTAAAAACCAGGTTTTGATACCCACAGGGGGCAGAGCATAGATTGCCCATCATGTAGCTTTGTGCTTAAATCTAAACATATCCTTTCTTCTTAAGTTATTTTGACTTAAACTTTAAATTTGGTAAAATAATGTACAACATTACATTCTGATGGGGACAGTGGAGATGAGTTATTTGAAACCAAAAGCATATAAACAAAAGTATAGAACAAAATGCAGTAGCACTGGAATAAATTTTTTGTCTTACCTGTGGTACGTGTGACCTAATACTGAAGTATTAGGTTGTACTTCTCAAGTATTAAAAACAAAGCTGTTGACTGGATAGCAGCACATATATCATAAAGTTGCATTTAATACAATATTTAAACATCTATTAAATAACTTTTGCATATGACTACAAAACTTCATTCATATTTAATGTGAAAGAAACGTTTGTTTTCACAAGACAAATCATAGTTGGTTAATTGCAAAATGTGTAATTAGAGGTCTTACAAAACTAATTGGATATGTGTATAAGGTACAAGTATTACATTTTCAAATACTTTACTAGGTTTATGTGGTTGTCAGATTGATTCATGTGGTAAAATGACAAGTTGTAAGTGATTTAGTAACATTACGCAAGTTTTCAGTAGTTGCCAACTTGTTTATTCCATAATGTTGTAAGAGAAATACGATCAAAGAATATTATCTTTTCCTTACAAACATAAGTGTTCAAAACTGCACAATCGGCATGTACTAGCTTGTTATAAAATATGACTTTTCAGTTGCTTCTTTCTTGCAGGCATTTTTGTTCTATATATTATCTGGCATATTCTTTAGGCAAATCATGATAATGATTTTCAGTCCCTAAACTAAAGTTTCAGTAAATTATTTAGTGTTCAAGTAAATATAATGTTTTGTACTTTTAAGCAGATTTGAATGTAGTATATTCATTGCCTGCCTGTACATCATACTGTATTGTAAAAGTATTACTTGGACACAGGTAATGAATGTGAAACAGCATTGATTGGGAGAGAAAAAAAAAAGTTAACAATTTTGTTACTTAATTTTTTTCTTTCCTACAAAGATACTTTAAATGCATTTTAGCAGTATATAAAATACAAGTTTTTATGCATTTACAAGAAAGTGGTTACTGTTTATAAACAGGTAGACTTTAACACTGTTAAAACAATCTAGGTTAATTAAAGTTGGTGTGCATATTTTTGTGAAGTATTTCAACAATACTTCTATTTTGTTCATCTTCTATCTTTAAGAGAAATAATATGTAAATTATTTCAATATTGCATACTTTACATACTTTTATCTGTAGGAGCTAAAACAGATGACCCTTCCAGACTATCATTTGAGTAAGCTAGGTGAATACTAGTATCTTGTGGTAGACCCTGAGTCTGAAGAACATGTGCATTGTTCATTTGGGTCTCTTGTGCCTCCACTGGGTCTTGCTAGTAAAGACTTGAGGATTCCACAGCATCTACACGGTGATGACAGTACAGTGCTGAAGAAGGCTAGTTGGGAATTACAAAATGTAGTATTTCCTCTTTTGGATCAGAATGCCAACAGAGGGCTATTGAGAAGACAAAATAAATCTGGTGAAATGGAGGATGATAATCAGATTATGGGAATGCCACTGATAATGGAAAGGAATATTGATGATAAGAATGTTAATTCTGTCAGTCAGGTGGTCAGAGATGAAGACAAGGGTATAGAAACTGAAGAAAATGAGACCACTGAATTAAACTGATCACATCCAGTGAGAAAAGTATCATCCAAAAACCTGAAGGATAAGTCACATTGTGCCTCAAGATCTGCATCAATTGCACCAAAAGAGTCTTCAACTCAAAGTGCTTCAAGGTCTGCATCAATGGTACCTGGAGAGTCTTCAACCATGGTTTCTGAATCTGTGTCAGTAACAGAGACTCCTGTTACTTTCTCCTCAGAAATAGCATTTACAAAGGTATTTTAAAATCTGTTTTATTTTATATAATAAAGACTTCTTTCTTAAATAGCTCACCCAACTGACTGCTCAAGTAAAAATTGTTGGCAGTTATGAGGAAAACTATTTTTAGTAGTTTAAAGATGGTAGATAAATGAGGTACAGTATATGTACAGTACCTTTATATTTTTATGTTTTCACAATAAGGTTAATATTTTTTTAATACATTTGATTAAGTAGATTTTGGACTTTTATCACATTCTGAAAAAGCCTGTTGTATAAAAACTTTTGTGTTATTAATAGTTATGTTTTTTTTACATACATTAACTGTAAACTCATATGAAATCTTTATTAATTTTCTATATTTTTCTGCAGAACAAAAATGCAGAAAAATCTGGAGAGCAGCTTACAGTTTTACTAAGTACTAGTGCAGTTGATAATGTCACCTGTGGCAGTGCTGTTCGAGATAGGTCTGACAGTATCAGTTCCTTCTCTGGTGAATCCCATCCTGTTGAGATTCCTGGAGCTCTTGTTCATCCATCTGTACAACAGCTATGGGGAACACAGGATTCCTTACGTTCCACCCGTTTTATTCCATGATACTGAAGTCTCGGGTTTAATTGGTAGTGAACATGTTAGCAATACTGAAGATGGTAGGTTAGAGTTTTTCTGGAAATGAATCTAAGTGTTACATTATGGAAGACAACAAATAATGTTAGTACTGTTGAAAACAAGTAATACATTAAAACTTCAGAAAAAGTATTTCATAAAATATGTAATTTTGGTTTATTGTAAACATTTATCTGCATTCATAAACTGCTTACTTCATTCTTTTATAAAATGGATCCTTGCTATTCATTCATGTGAAGAAGTATTTGAATTATATTTTTAAAAGTTATATTTGACAATTTTAATATTCATTACTATTGCAAATCAGTTATAGGAAAATTAAAACTAGAAGTATTAATAACGTTTGACATTTAGAAGTATTTCATCAATACTTATTTAAATAAGTATAAGGACAGAGTATTATAATTAATTTTTCCTATTGCCAGTCATTTTTAGGCTATTTTTATTGGAATGTGAGTACACATTGTGTTTCGTTAATAGATTGGTTACTTATTAAGCATTGCTTCAACATTATCAGCTTCTAAACCACTCAATGTACACTTCAGCATGTATTCGCTTTCTTGCTGATGATATTTGCTTTGGGTATGAAGGGGACAGCAGCAATTCTGCAAGTGACTGGGATTGGTTAAATGTTCTTGACACCAGATGTCCTCTTATGCCAAGATTTTGGTTTATTCTGAAAATTCTGCAGGATTATGTATACTGTCATATTTAGTCACGGTTAGTATGAAATGTTGGATGTGTACAAGTTTTTGCTCAGTTTTTCTTCTGTTGAATCCAACAAATTAGTAATGTACAATCATTAATAGAAATCTTTAATCAGATTTCAGTATTGTGATGTGTTTCAGGTTTTGTTTTAAAATTAAAACTTTTGTATTTGTAAATGGAAAAAAACTTAATGGTAATGCAGGTTAGCAAAATGTGTGTATAATTTTGTGATTATTATATTAATCTAGTACTGGCAACCTATTAACATAGTTATGAGTCTGGGCTTATAACACAGAATTAAGCTTTGACACCTGTGGTGGGCAGGATAAAGATAACCCATTGTGTAGCTTTGCTTACCAACAGACAACAAGTACTATATACTAGGAGTTATTAGAAGTTGGTTAAATAATTCCCTTTGAATATTTTTTTCCTTGAAGTTATTCTATAAATTGTGTGTGAAGTCTAAATATTGTCCTTATAATACAAATAACAGGAAATATTATATAGTTACTTTGTGTATGGGAATATTTTGACTTTTGTTACCTTTACCATAATGTTGCTCATTAAAACATTAATAATCATTTAAGATAGCAAAAAAATAATGAAAAGAGAAATTCCTAAACTAAATTTTTTCAGAAAGTGGACTTTTCTTTTTTATGTTTGTTATCAAAAAAGCTCTCAGATTTAGATTTTCTTGTTGGTATTTTTATTTGATTTTTTGCTCTGTTATGTTACAATGCTTTGAACAAAAGCACTGCTGTAGACCACAAATAAAGTCAATATATCTGTGCAAGTATTTTTTTTAGCTTTTTAAGACTTTATAATAGCAGTATATTTGAAGAGTAGTTTAAAAACATGTTTTTAATTCAGCCACAGAGAACAAGAAGATGATGAGCTTCATCAGTGTAAGGAGATTTTTTCACAAGTTGTACAGATCATTAAAGATATATACAAAGTTGTAAATCAGGTAAATAGTTGATGACATTTCATATTACTTTAAGTATTATATTACTCATACATATAAAGTAATATGTTCAATAAAATGACAAGTGAATTTTGTCTTGCAGCCAGTGAGATGTTCCACTTGAACTGTTGGTATATTCTGATGTTAATAATTTGAATGCATTTATTGTTGCTAATTAATGAATAGAAGCTTATATTTGAATAGAGAGAATATTTGGTATTTTAAACATGGAATTTATTTGTTGGTAAACAGGGTTTATGATCAAACACGACTTTTTGATTAATATTTGAGTGTATAATTTATTAATGTATAAACATTAATTAAATCTATAATTAACAAACATATCTAAAGGGGCTTATGGCTTATGTTTGTCACTGACTTTATATATGTTTGTCACTGACTTTTATATATGTTTGACTACTTTACTATTATTTTTGTTATAAAGTAATTCTTTAGGAATATTTTAAAATTTAAGGAAATAATACACCAACTCACTCACTTAGCACGTATGTATGTAAACTAATAAAAGTTGATAAGTATATTTTCTCTAATGATATGCCAACCCAAAATGAAAGTCCAAGTAAAAAGTAATAATAATAATAATACTTACAAAAGAAAATGTATACATTCCACAAGTAAAGATATTACACTACACAAATAATTCTTTCCAAAATAAAATTATCCTCTCTAAATAGCATTATTCCACTTCAAAACAACATACTATTCAGAATGTGTCATTTACTTCTTGGCAATATGAATATTTTAACACCAAGTGATTTGAAATTTTCACTGTTTACTCAGTTTGATCACTTCAGAGCTATTATAATTCATAGCTTGATTTATTGTATATACAGTATACTTTTTATATATTATTATTTGAAGTTGAAATACATTTCCTCTGTAGATGTTATTTCTATATCATTCTGAATAGTATGTTTCTTTGAAGTGGAATAATGCTATTTAGAGAGGATAATTTTATTTTGGAAAGAATTATTTGTGTAGTGTAATATCTTTACTTGTGGAATGTATACATTTTCTTTTGTAATTATTATTATTATTATTATTACTTTTACTTGGACTTTAATTTGGGTTGGCATATCATTATTAAATGGGCATAACTAAGCTTGCAGAGAACAAAGTCTTATATTAGATATTACAATTATGTGAATTTTCATTCCTACATTTTTTTTATTTTCCAGATCATTAATATTTTTTGTATTATCACGGACTCTTCTTCGTCAAGACTTGCATGAATCACGTATGTGCAACCAGTTGCTGGTACCGGAAGCTAGTGAAGACATGGAAACAACAAGGAGGTTTCTTATCCTCAGGAAAAGTAGTATGTTAGGAGCAGACGGTATGTAGACCTTTTATTACCTACACCATTTACATGTGAAGTTCTGTGACCACTCTTACAAAAGTATTGTATAATTTCAATTTGTGCATTACTGATGGATTGCTGATTTTATACATTATCTGTTTATAGTTTTACTAGTTATTATTAATTTTAACTTCACTCTGTAGAACACAATGCTCCAGAACAACGAAGCTACTTAGAAGCCACCATGAAGTTTATGCCTGGAACGTTTGATCGTGGAGTCGTTTGGGAAACTCACTTCACTCTTCATCCTAGGTTGAATACAGGACCAAGTCACAGTGTTGTTTCAAGAGGTACACTGAAGGCTCTGAAAATTATATTAGTGTCAAATATAACTTTAGAAATAGGTATAACTTGATGACTTATCATTATAACATTTTTTGAAGATATAAATATTTCAAAATCTTTAATTTACTTTTAAATAAATAAGCTGTAGCATTTAAGTTAAAAATACCTAATTTATATTTAGTCACATAATAGTACTAGAGAACATTTATTATGTTAAGAAGAGGTTACAAAGGATTGAAATAAATTATTTAATAACCTGTTTTTTCAGTAGTAATGATATGACAAAAGTATTATGTCCAGAGAACTCTTAAGGTACATGGAAATAGTGTGTGCATAGTTTTATTTTAAAATTGATATTTGTTAAGACATGCACTTAATTGTTTTTCTATTATTATATTATGGATGTAAAATGCTTATTTCTGTTCCTTATGTTATATTTTAATTATTATTTTCCAATTCTCCAACTTTCCAAATCTGAAATTTAAATTTGTGTTGAATAGGGATCCGAGCTCTCCGGGCAATGCTAAATCCATTTTTCTGTCAATAATAGGAAGAATATGTTTGTATATCAAGAAAGATCTGGATCAGTATTCTATCTGAGGTTTGTTAATGTTAATTTGTTGTGTAACTTATTCTTTCTGAGACACTTGCTGATATTGTTGTATTCAGTAAAGCACACAGATTTAATTTTTTTTAATCAGGTGAAGCATATACTGTCATTTCTTGTATTTTTATATAATATTTTTAAAGTATTTTTTTTCTGTATATAAACTGACAGTGTTCATTGTTTATAAAAATGTGTAATTGGGTATTTTGAGTTTGTGGGAGATTGCAGCCTAATTAGTATAATAAAGATATGAAATAATGCTATATATAACTAGGAAAAATAAAAAATTAAAGGGTTACAATATCTATTATTAATAATTCATTACCAGTACATTTGTAGTTTGAAGTGCAAAATAACAAAACACTTTTGTGTTATTATAGACTGAATGAAACACTTTGTCAAGGACATTCAGGGTATTGGACTAAGCAAGAGGGAAGACAAAAACTCACTTTCAGGTTTGTGTTTCTATTAATGTTTTAGAGACCTTTAAAACGACATTCTTAATATTATAGGATTTAACTGTGGTAGTAATGGGTCTTTTGTCTTACCATGTTCTATATATATCCTTTTATTATTTGTTTAGTAAGTATCATTACCTTAAGTTAGATACAGATAATTGTAAAACTTTTTTGCAAGGAAGATATTTAGTGGGTTGGTACGTAAATAGAGCTTTCCAGTACACCTTTTTTAAAATTTAGTATAGAAATTTAAACCTCTTGTGATATCTGAATTGCTCACCAGTGTGGCTGAATCTGCTATAATTTCCAGGCTAATGGAGAGTAAATTCTGTATCTTCTTCCTCCTTACAAAATTCCACACAACACATGATAGTGGATACATTATCTGGTTCTTAACTTTAAAAAGGTGTCTTCTCCATCGATATCTTGCATTCTGTTGACAGATATTGTCAAATAAGGCTCGTTTAAGCGAATATGAATAATTCTAGTATTTTATGAAAGAGGGACAGTTCAGCCAACCTTCTAAACTCTTGTATTTTCATAGCTGATTACTATTTGTCTACTATTAATAGACAAATTCTTTTTGGCAGTGAATTTTATTTTTGATGTTAATAAATCAAGATTTTGGGCTGTACCCTATATACTGGAAATTGTGACATCCTTTTCTAGCCTACCTAATTACCACCCAAATTCAATTGCAGAAGAGGGCCTTCTTTTTTTTTATCAAGTGTTTTAAATTTCTTTATTGGTATATTGAACTGTTTTTTTGATGGTCATTTTTACCCTTTAATAATAATATATTCAAAAAAGATCTGTTATACCTTTCAACTGATTTTAGGAAAATCTCCATTAAAAAGAGAAAAAAATGTGAAATTTCTCTAATCCAAGAAGGTTTTTAATAATAATAAGCTTTGAATGCATTGTGTCTTGGATGGTATAATCACTGTTACTTGTGAGACTATGCATATTTATTTTACAGACCAAGAATGTAAGAATTGCTAACTTCAGTATATTAAGAGACAGTTGTCCTCAGACTTTTTTATTATTCTTTACATACTCAAAGTAAATCTCAGTAAAAGCACTACTCTTATGTGAGATCAGTGGTTAACTTAAGAGAAACAGTTGCACATCAAATTCCTTCTATAAAATGCTTAACAGTTAAGTTTTTGAGTGGTAATTTTCATTGTATCTATGATAGTACTAAACTTAATTACACAGGATGAGGAGGCTGATCATGGAGATCACATAACTTTACAAACTTTCCATACATAGATATAGGCTTCTAAAACCATATTTAAATAGGTTAAAGCTTCAAAATTTCTTATTAGGGTTTGCCTGTAATTATTCCAATGTGTTTAGTTATGTTTCTTACTTTAATAAACAGCTGTTGTTCAAAAATGTGGTTTTATTAATATTTGGCTTGTAAATCTTTGTAACTTTATAAGTCTAGTATATTATTTGTTTTTGAATGTCGCACAAAGCTACATGAGATCTTCCCTAATTTAGAGGGAAAGCAGCTAGTGATCACCACCCACTGCCAATGTTTGGATAGACTGTTACATTATAACACCCCCATGGCTGAAAGGGCAAGCATATTTGGGGCAACGGGGATTCGAATCCGCGACTCTCAGGTTACGAGTCAAACACCTTAACCCACCAGGCCATGCCGGGCTCGTGTAGTATATTATTTTGTTAATAATGCTAAAAAATATTGCTGCTTTTATTGCAGTTATGGGAAAACCCTCACCACAGCTTTAACATTGTGAATAAGGGAGTTGGTACAGTGGTCGGGGGTGTGGTGTTGGGACTCTGTTCCTTTCCTAAGTGCTGTGCTGTGCAAATTTTTCTGCTTCTGTTAAGAATATTTAAGATATTTATCTTTGAAATGTTTGTTGTTTTGAGTTTACAGTGTTTAATGACCTTGTTGTTATATAAGTATTTTACCTTGCAAATGACTGATAATCTCAAGTGTGAGGCTACCAGTGACAAATTTCATAGTTGAATTGTTTGAAATTTGCTATCAGTAAACTGGTAGACAACTGCCAGGGAAGTAAAATCAATAAAAGTTATAGTATTTTACATTCAACAGAATAAAATAGCTCGTGCTCATTTGATAGACTTCACTGTGTCTTGCTGATCTATATATTTTCGTAGGCACGGGTACTAGAAGGTAATACTCTAAATATAAAACAAGTGTGTATATTTCCAGAAACTACAGAAATCTATACTTACGATAAGACAAGATGCAGGTATTAGCTGTACCAGGGTATTAAACTGATATTCCACCACTGACGAGCATATAATGGAAAACGTGTTGAGGTGTTAGTAATACATTGAGTATTATGCTCGTATAATACAGTTAGTTACTGATGGCTTATAGATGATGGCAAGATCAAGTTCTGTGAGAGCAGTGAAAAGAGAGCCAATTTACGTGATCCAGCTTCTTGGGTTGAGTGGCATTGATCAGGGCCAGTCTCTCTCACAATTACAGGAAAATGATCACTGCCTCATGGATTATTGCCAGCCCTCAATGAAATATGGGAGAATAGTGAAGGGGAGCAAACTGAGAGATCAATAACCATAAAGGACTGACTAGGACTGAAAATAAGTTCAATAACCACTATTAAAAAGAGAAAGGTTGTAATCTGAAAGCATACTTTCTACAGAGTGAACTTCCTTATCAATATCAGCACTTCTCCAGAATTAAAAAGGGAAACTGCAACTATTCAATGAGAGCATCAAGGTCTCTCCAGGCAATGGGTAGAGAGAACAAACAGTGATGGTATAATCCAAGGAAACATGGATAGCTACAGCATCCAAGGGTGTGTTGAGTGGCAAAGACAGGTTGGGCACATGCTGATCAACCAACAGTGCTACCCCTCCATGCACTTGTCCATCACACAACCACTGAAAGGTGATTGTATCAGCAGGTTTCATAACTGTTCTTTTGTAAGGAAAGACATACAGGACGGTAGAAAGCAATCAGTGTTTTGATATCATCCAGATTAGAACGTAAACCTCGACAGTTCCATTGAATCAAGGTGGCTGTTCTTATTTATGTGTAAGCAAATTGGTTGGAGAACCTTTCTGTTTATGACCATGTCTTTTTTTCTTTACTGTCTTTACTCAAGGGAGGTCAATTGAGAAGGTCTTTACTGTTGGAAGAAGATTTCAGCAACTGAGGACATGAATGAATGATCATTTTGCATCTTGAGGTGGGAGAAGATGTACCCCAGGAAATGCCCTTACCCAGAACCAAATTAAGTGGATCTTGGGATTTAATTAATTTGTTTTGAGAATGATCCTTTTGGAGGCACCGTGGAACAATGTGCAACAGCAGCGTAAGTAATGTTTTAAATCTTTTTCAAACACTGCACCTCTTTTTCTTCCAACCATCTTGGGCAAGAGCCATTGCTATTGATGCAATGACTGTCCATTTCACACTCAAAGTCAACATGGTCCTTGGCACTGCAACGAGCACACATCAAGAAGCCACGATATGACGTCTTCGAGTGACCAAACCACTGACACTGGAAAACATCCGAGAGAGTTTTGAATCTATGGCAATGCCTTGCAATTAAGATAACCTGCCTTGATGGTGGCAGGTGGATGTGGTGCTGTAGATGTCAGAATGAGGATTGTAGCTCCATCTTTGCGAGTGGAGGTGTGTCTTACTGCAGAAACTCCTTGGGTGGAGAAAACAGTGACAATCTCTGACTCAGGGATGTTCTTCAAATCCCTCTCAACAATTAACTCATCATGATGAATTCAAAGTAGCATGAGGTGTAACATCAATAAGTAATACAAGATGAGTTCACTGTATTGAGATGTGGAGGTTTCTCCCAATGTGTCACCAGATAGAAGCTTCTTTGGAGAGCCAGCAAGTCCCATGAATGAAAAAGGGAGACATTTGCCCTAAAGGTTTTGCTGAAAGAAAATGAGGTTCAACAGGTGTTACAAATGTTGAAGACTAATGCTCAGAATCTTCAAGGCGTGGTCGTTTACCTGTGGACTGTTTTTCACTATTTTATTTGGAGGATCCATAATAAAAAGAGGAATATTTTGGTGCCCACTAACCACACACACTACAATGCCAAACACCAGCATCAGATACATCCACAACACCTGTTGGGAATATCCAAGGAGGCACTCCAAGGCTGCCTGTCTATAGGGATTCAAGGCCAAAATGGTGTGTTAGGGTTGGACCCTTCAACACCACCAAGTGGGTGTGATTTTGTAGGCTACAAACTATGAATTCTCAGATTCACAGTCCAAGCACACTAAATACCATGTTAAGACTGGTCCAAACAACATAAGGTAACTTTGTGGACTTACTCATGTTAAAGAAAGTTAAAACTATGGTGGATTTTACACAACCTCAACAAGATTAAGCATGATATAAATTGGAAATATATACATTACAGATGTGTAAGATATTAGGTATTTGCATGCAGTGGGGCGCCGTTAAGCTGCGGCTTAAACCTTTGTGACTGAAAAGCCGAAGTCGCCAACAGCTCCGCCAAGGAGCCTCATCCGGGCCATTGTGTGATCATTTATAATAATGGCAGCCTCCATAAAGCTGGCATAGAGAGCAGATAAGGTAGATTAATGGTCGATTTCTATTGTAATATATTTTATTTATTTCCCAAATCAAAGCAAATCATTTTAAATATATCCTTAAAGTTATAAAGCCAGGATTAAATTCGTAAGCTGCGATAATCCTCGCTCACCTTTGTCATGTCAGTGTCAACGACAAGGAGAGTGTGAGAAACTTTTAAATCTACTACCTGGCTTTTTATACATCAAAAATTTTGGGACAAGACTTGCTACAGTGGCTTAAGCGATTTCTCGGTTTACTGGTCCGCAGCTTAATGGCGCTTCACTGTATTACACTTTCCAAAACATTTTTAAAGTACCTTGACAATATAGTATAAGCCTTAAATTGGACTATTTAATCATTTCCCTTGTTTTTATTTCATACCAATGCTGTAATTGTGATGCAGTTGTTGTTTTATCTTTATGCATATCTGTGCTTAATAGTCCATCACTTTTAACATATTCTTGTGATTAAAAAGTTTGTTTTTTTAACAATTATTCACAAATCTTTAAATGGTAGTGAACACACACAGATTCAAAATGGCTAAAACCAAAGTTCTTGAAAAGAAGAAACTATTTATGTACTTTTACAACTTTTAACACAAAAAAACTATATATAAAAACTTGTATCTAGTTATACATTAACTTTTATTATACTTAATTTTACTAAAACAAAATTTGTAATAAATTACACTTACTTTAAAGGAGGAGGAAGGTTCTTGAGGAGATGTGATAACTGAAACAGACAATTCTTTTGTGTGGAGAGAAGGTTGGAGTGGACCAGTGGTTGGGGAATTTTCTTGTATTGTGCCATAACCTATTCTACGAGCTAATTAAATCAATTTTTTTCTAAATCCAATTTTTATAATAAAGAAATAATTTAATTCAATATTTGTTTTTAACTCTCGTAATAATTGCCATCAGTCTTATAACACATTTGTAATCCAAGAAATATGCAATTACACAAGTGTTTGTTGTTACTTGTTACATCATAGCTTTTGTAATTACTTGAAAATAAAGCCTACTTCACTCTTTGTATATCATGAATCTGCACTTTGTAAAAAAAAGAAAAACTATCACCAAATGAAACACTATAGAAAAAAATACAAGAATGACTTATAATTTAACTACTTACATAGATGTGTTTTTGTTGGTTAAGTCACACTCAAAGCAAAATACACATGAAGATGTTATTTTCAAGTTTCTAACTAGGTAAATAAAATACAACAAAAAACATAAATCTAAAAAGGTGTCTTTCTTGCTTTTTATACTGAGCTCACTAGGTTTGACCTAAAATCTCAATCAAAATTGACCTTCAGAGTTTTCAAACAGTAAGTTCTAATATATTTATTCATGTAATTTTTGCAGGTTTCACCAGCATTATGTTACTTGTAGTCATTAAATCAGAACTTTTAATGAAGTATTTTCACTAAAAGTTTTTCCATGCACTTTAACTGCTCCAAGTGAAAAAGATATTTAGATGTGTATGATTAAAATTAATTATCTTCTAAACATTCAATTTCTTAATATCCAAAACCTCCTAAACAAATTTCAAACATTTCTTTGACAAAAAAATATAATCAAACGCTGATGTATAGAATGGCAAAACGTAAATTTTAAATTAAATAGAAGGATTATAAATCTATTAACAGTTAGTATTTCACAGTTACGTTTTAGAATAATCACTGAATAACTACTTACAGCAATGGGACCTGGGATCTTGCAATTTGCTGGGGTTGTATTGGAATTTAAACTTGCAACTGAAATTTCTTACCATATTCATGCCAAAAACTGCTAACATTTTGTTAAATTTACAAGTTTCTTGTACACAAATAATGACATTAATTGTATTTCTACTAGAAACGTTATTTATGTACTGTAGCCATTTAAATTTAAACTCTTTGGAATTATTCATATTTTATTTGAATAACCTCTAGAACCTCTTCAACAAACAAAAATTTTTTGTTTCTTAGACAAATGTTAATAATGTATTTTTTATTTTCTCAACCATATCACTAACAGCAGATCCTGTCATTAACCAACAGAAAACATGTAGAAAACTTTTAATTTATCATAGAAAAGGTTAAAAGATTGTTTGGTTACATTCATAATTTCACAGTTATTTGTTTAATGTTTCAATTTGCTTTTCTGTTCTTTATAGAACAGCATTTGGAAAATAATTACAGTATCTTCAGTAGAGAAGCATAAGCCAAGCACTAGGTTTCAAATACACAAGTTTTAAATTCTTAATTCTATAAGGTAATACTTCAAAAAAATCCTAAATTCCCCCTATTGTGTCATGCGTGATACATTTTCTCCTAGCACGTGAGTTCAGATCCCCATCACACCAAATATGCTAGCTTTTTATGGGCCCGGCGTATTAAGGAGTGCGACTCGTAATCTGAGGGTTGCGGGTTCGCAACCCCGTCGAGCCAAACATGCTCGCCCTTTCAGCCGTGGGGGCGTTATAAGTGAGGGTCAATCCCACTATTCATTGGTAAAAGAGTAGCCCAAGAGTTGACAGTGGTTGGTGAGGACTAGCTGCCTTCCCTCTAGTCTTACACTGCTAAATTAGGGATGGCTAGCAGAGATAGACCTCAAGTAGCTTTGTGCAAAATTCAAAAACAAACAAACTCTTAGCATGTCATCAACCCTATTTTATCCACCACCCCTCAAAAAAGTATGAAATTTGTTTGGTTACAGAGCTAACTAATAGAAAAGATCAAGAAAAAAAAGAAAGGAGATTATTTGAGTATTTTATTTCTTTTTTTTAATGTTTGTTATTTAGGTATAAGTATAAAAGTAACTGGAATGTAAAAATAGGTGTATTTTTTAGGTTAGTTAAGATTAGAGTATGTAAAATTATAATATAAAAAATGGTTATAAAGCCACAAGAGCAGGTTGTAATAGCTCATGGGTAACATAATTTTTTCGTTAAAGCAAGCTGCATGTAATTTACAACTTATAATGATGCAGATAGTAAGAATTTAAGAGCTAATTTGAACAAAGAAATATTGTTTCATGTTACAGTCTTAACCTCCATTTTGCTAGTCTCACATAAGAAGATTAGAAATTGGAGAGAGAGATGCAGGTGCTCAAGCCCACAATGTCCCAAATCTATATCACCTTTCACTGCTTGCAGACAGTTGTGAGATGGTGAATGCTCTCCCAAGTTAAAATGAGAATAAAAAACCCCCATAAAAACATGAAATATAAAATAAAAAATGAAAAAAGGTACAACCATTTGGGGTAAGATAAAACTTCTCTTGAAGTTAGCATTCCTGCCCCCAGTATGGTAGAGGCACTAATTAACATGACATCAGTGAAGTAATAGTTTACTGTGATTGTCATGTTTTTATATGCAGCTTAAGGTAAGCATCTGCATAAAGTAGTGCCAAGTATTACATGACCTTATTTTTTAACGAAAAATAATTTTTAGTAGAATTTCTCAAGCATATATATAAAGAATACATACATACATAGAATCAGGTTAAAAGATAAAGTTATCTACTAAGTACTCATCAGTTTTTATAAAAATACTGTAAACAAGGTTGTTTACTCTGAATGAGATGCTGACAAATCATCCTCATCTTCATCAATAGATTTCAAAGGTTCAGACTCTGGCATTGGTGAGGTGCTACAATAGGACACTGTATACACAGTTTTATCCACTTCTACCAGTTCGTCCATTTCAGGATGTAAAGTCAAGCACAACACATCAAGATCATCCAGATTAATATTGGAGCCAGGCTCCTCTAATGAAGAAACTGTTTCCCCTAAAGAATAAACACATTGTCTCTAAGTTTTTTCCATGTATTCCTATCAAATCTTTCACACTAAAAACAAAATACAATTCTATTATGCCCTGCTTCTCTTTAATCATGACTACTACTAACATCAGTTATGAAGCTACTGTATTAAAACACCATAAAAACTATAAAAATTACACAAACGAACTATTAAAATTTGAGAAACATGAATGGGTAATAAAAAACCTTTAAAGTAAGTTTAAACAGTAAATAAATGTACTTGCCTTGAACTGGATTCCTCATCATGAGTTTGAATGTAAAATTTATACAAATGAGGTTTGGATTCATTAGTAAAAACTATGTATTACTTTACAATGTTGACGCATTTAAATGATACAGGCCAAAGTTAGGTTCAAACTATGGCTTATGCATTAATATTCTACACTGTCATTTTCAAGCATACTTATATTAGTTGATTTCAAGAGGATTTAAAGTTCCTCATTTAAACTTAGTATTTGGGTGAGGCTAAGTGAATAAAGTTATGGAAATAAATATAACAACATTGGGAAACAATGTTTTACCTGAAAAATTTGATTCAAGTAAACTTAGGAGCTTATTTAGGTCTACGAACTTACAATAGGCTGAACTATAATGGCAGTATACGATGATATAAATGCACATATTAGTACTTGGGGTAAATCCTTTGCAAAACACCTGGATAACATAAACTATTAATGAACGTTAATGAAATCTTTATCCAAATGCTCTGTAGCATGTCACACAATGCTAAGGATTGCTTGGTTGCCTGTACGTATGTTCAGAACAACGATTTAGGCAAGATAAGGCAGAATTCTAGTGTTCCACCTGACTGTTCCTCTCCTGGTAGGTTTTTCTACATTGGTCATATGCTCACAATCATTATACTGCTGAAGTAGAAACCCTGGCCAATTTCATATGTCCTTAATAAAATGTCATTATACATTAAGATCTGTCAGTACTTTCCTGCTATTAGTGCATCATAACTTTTTATTAGCTCTCCAACATTGCTGAAGAAAATATTTCAAAGTAGCATAGATTCACTCCTAAAATTTCTAAGTCAAAATAAGTAAATATGCTATCTATTGGGTTTCCTAATTTCAGCCTTTCCTTTTTATTGCTTCCCCACATAAAAGGATTTTATGCAGCTACATCGTATATATACTGAACCAAATTGTTTCTTACTGTACAAGATAAGTAAGTTACCTGTACTTGAATTGAAGTTAGGTTATTGAAAAGACCTCTACTGCAACATCTCCTATCCTCCAGAGAAAATATCATTTGAGATCAATGGTGGAAAGCATGAACGTTTTTCCTTGACTGAGGTTGTTATAATAGTAGTTACTTCCAAAAGCTGCAAAATTCTTGCATACAGCACTGACTGAATACACAGTTTGGCTTCTGTCTGTCACACACAACAACCTCATCATCATATCTAATAGAAATAACATGCCTGACATAAGGTATTACCTTCATAGAAACTTAGCCTTTTTCAACACACATATTGGAAAAATGATGTTGATAGCTTTTTCATACACTCGAAGTATGGTATAGCACTCACCAATTGGACTTGGGCAACAGGTCACAGAGTACCACATCAACATAGACATTTTACTTTATTGTCAGCATCTGAATTGTCTTTGGAACAGCTAGGACGTGGTGTACAAAAGTTTTTGCCAATATTTGTATATAATTTTCTTATTCCATTTTGTACAGATACTGTTTTTAAATAAAAGAAAATTAAAGGAGTGATGCATACAAGATCAGCAGGCTAAAAAAATATAAAAAACGAAAATGAGATTTCCTTAGCAAGACTTTACTCTAAGTATCAGTAATGAACCAGTGTCAAAACTCCAACAGTTCGCATTTTCTTTCTGTATACGAACTATCAGAAAACTGGATGAAAATCAATAACCAAAAATATTTGCACTATGTGAAAGTAGCAGAACAGTTCTATGCACAGACTGCCTCAGGAGGTATATACTGCTAAAGATGACGTCACAGCATAAGGTGCAATGATAGGGGCAAACTGCTGAGCCACTATGACACTTGACAGGTGGAATTTGTTATGCCAATATAACATTTAACAATGGAAGTTCTCTGCTGCCACAGAACGTGTTGTTAAGAGATGTTATACAACATCATAGTTTGAGTGTTGCTCAATGGGGAACATGTTGTTAGGAGACACTGTTCCACAAAGTAATAAATGAAGGTGCAACTGTTTTAGGGGATAGAGTGATTTCATAGTTTGATACCACTATAAGTTACTACAGGGAGACTGTGTTGCTAAGCAGATGGTTTTACTACAGGCAGGCAGTGTTAACTATGGCTAATGATGCAAAGGCAGATGGTATTTCTATAAATGCATAGTTCAACAGGGTGAGGATCTCAACGTGTAATTAGACCAACAACCATGAGGTCTAGATTTAATTATACATCCTAAAAAGTTGCAAATAAACCCATTATGTTTACAAGATAGCTATTATATAAGGCACTATTAGATATTTGTTTTTATTAAGCATACTATCTTAATTTAACCATTATAAATTGCTCATCTTAATTAAGATATGCACATCTTACCAAAATGTTTATGGTTTAAAATATTTTATATGTGTACAAAACACTCTGGATTCTTACAATACATTTAAATTCCTGATTTTAGGCTATTACTTACAAAATCACAAAATTGTAGAACACAGTATCTTACCGAGACAGGTGGGCAGATTTTAAAGAACAGTTTCCAACATTATGGTTTGTTCGTACTAAGCATATCAAATGAACAAAAAGTGGTGGAATAGAAACTCCTATATTCTGCCGAATATTCTTCTCATCTTCATCTTCAAGTGAAGATAAGGCAGACTGCCTACCAATACTTGTGTCCTCTGAAAAACTGCTAGCTTCTTCACAAGAGGGTGGTGCTTCACTCTCTTTAGGTGGAAAATCTAAAGTTATGAAAATTATTCTAAGATCACAAAGAAACAGGATAACTTCCTTAAATATTTATATTTCACAATAACAACTCGCATTGAAATTATTCATACACGTACCTATTTTCCTTTTAAATATAATCAAAACATCAAATATAAATCACATTGTATATTCATTGTTATTGATAAATAATGTACAGTATCTCTTTAGGTGAATAAACAAAATTTAAAGTAAAAATACTGTAAACTGCAATTCTTTTTATTACTTAAAGAACACTTTCATCCACCTGCCAAACACAAAACTTTAAAGGGTAAAAATGTGGTAAGTAATACTCCACTTGCTCGAAAGAACTTCCCACAATTCTTACTAACAGTAAATATACAAGGGGAGAGGGGAATATGAATGATATGGTAGTCTTGTGGTTTATTTAATATTAACATTGCATTTAAATTGAACACATCAAAAGTATTACTATGCAGTTTTTCACAATTGGTTCTGTTGCAGTTTCATGTTTGTTTTCTTTAATTTTACACAAAACCACAAAACTTTCAGCATCAGCAGTCACTAATTTTGGAGACATTGGCTACAAAGTAGGCAAATAATCAACACAATCCACCAGAAACATTTGGGCTACTATTTTACCAATGATTAACGGGAATGACCATCACATTAAAATACCTCATGGCTTAAAGATCAAGTATCTTCAGTGACAGATTGCAAGTGGGGTACTATAACCATAAGGCTAAATTTTATGTTTGAGAAAAGCAAATCCATAACATGTCATGAATGAAATACAAGTTCAAAAGTAAATAAAGCTTTCTACATTAATATAAACAGTAGCTAACTTAGTAGTGAAAAAATAAAAAACATGTAATACATAACTCCAAATAACTTCACTATTTTCATCACTAAATACAGGAACAATTTTTATTCTAGAATATGTATATGTAATGCAGTTATTTCCATATATACAATAGCAAAAACTGAACAGCAAGTTTGTTTGTACAATCTTTCATAAAAACAATGTCATGTTTCTTGCTATTCAGAAATGTCCATTTTACTTAAGAAGTTTATAAAATAAATTTTTCATGCATGATAAGTTCAATCTTTACCATTATCAGAGCAAGTATAGATCAAATTCAATTAGATGTTGTTAAGAAAGTTTTTCAAATATGTGAAATGGAATAATATAAAACTGAATTAGCTCTTACTAGCAAAATGAGTTGTTTTTTTTTCATACTTTGAAATGTATTGAAGTTCAAAAGATACTGACAGTATATGTTTTTAGGCTACTGAAAGTCATTTTTAGACTACTTAGTGGTACTTCAAATATAAGTTACATACAATTATATTTCATACTTATGCTTTAAAACATTCACAGCAAACTACAAAAATAAATCACACCATTCAGTTCTTGATCAGGCACAAGTTCCATCTGAGAATCTGTCTCTGTTTCACTCTTTTCTGCATTTTCATTATCATCTGATTGTTCATTTATACCTCCAACCACATCATTATATTCCACCTTGAATAAATTTCAAAGAAAATTAATGGAAAATAAAAATTCTTTATGATTAAATTATACATTTCATTTTACATTGCACATAATAATATTCAAAACCAATAAATTACAAGCAAACACTGAAGTCAAAACAACAAAAGCTAGCTTTAATAAATTTAAATTAACTGTCAAATAAAAAAAAATTCCCTAATTTATGAAATGCCTCTGCTTATTTGTGGGCACTGAAAAAAGTATATTTTAATCAAAAACAAAACTCATTTTGGAGCAAAGCTATACTGAATATTCACAACCTTAGATTCATGACTACCAAAAAATAGCTTGTCATTGTCTCACAAACTTTTTACTCATACTTCTAAACTTTTGTTTTATGGAACAATTTGTAAAAAGAAAATGAAAATTATAGTTACAGGCAGTGAAGCTCACAGTTTCTAGCAAAAACAAAATATTTTTCAAACAAAGAGTAATAAATACCTTGAATCTACAAATTACAGAAGTGTAGCCTCATGAGGTTAACATAATCTCACTCAAATTATACATTTTCTTATTATCTTAGCTCAATAAAACTGTAATGTTACCTGGTGCACCTGCTGTTCTGAAAAGAAAAAAAAAAAGTCTGGAAGTGAGGGAATGGGATGAAAAAAAGTCTGAAAGACTTTGGTGAATTTCTGTTTAATGCTTGAATGAAGTTGGAGAGGTTCACAAGGATGATGGCATTGTAGAAGGTCCAAAGGAAAATTTTTCCTCCAATTAGGAAACAACAGAATAGAAAAATAAAAATAGAGATCATACTCAGATACAGAATGCTCCAATGATAAATATCATCAAAACGAGCACAATTTTTTCTTTGCTTCTCAAATAATGCAAATTAACTTTCAACATGCTATTTTTTATAAAACAGTTATTTGTAATACACATGTATCTACAATATTCTAGTACCACATAAGGAATTTGAGGATATTTAACAGGAATTAATTTATTTTCACAAGTAAACAAAACTGCATAATATAGAGTAGTCACTTAACTTTTCCCTACTTTTCTACATATTAATTTATTGCATCTTACAAAGCAAAATCTGATGCACATATATTAATTTCACAAAATAACAAAAATCAAAGACTGACCATAAAGGTTTAAATTATTAATTTACAAGAATAAGACAAATAAATATAATTTCTTTGGTCATATTATACATTTCATTCATGTCTCCTGAATAATGAATAATACTTTAGATTTTCTGGGGCAAATTATTTCACACACTAGCAAGTTTGATGTTTTCTTTTGGCTTCCTCATTCATCAGTTTAATTTTGGTTGAGAGTTGTTTCTATTTCAGCTTACTTCAACTAGGAACTATTATAACATGCAGCTCAAACAATTTTATGTAGTTCTAAAGTTCACATTACAGTTAAGAGATTGGATTTTGTGCAACTGGACTTTTACATGCAAATCCCAGAGACCTGCTAAAGCACTAAATTTTAATAAAAATTGTACATCACATTTTATGTATAATAATGGATGTTACAATAAAATGTAGACTTCAGCATCTTCAGATAAAATTTTAAGAAAAGTTTCCTTCACATCTAATACAAGAGTGTACAATTTTACTAAAATTTTCATTAAGTCCAAAAATGAACTTTTGTTCAAATAACAACAAGACTTTACAATATTGTATACATTTTAATCCATTGTTTCTACAGCTCTAGAAAATTCTTTAAAATAGTCTCTACTCTCAACACAATATAAAGCTGGGATGCACAGACATATTATATACATGTGCAAACATAAGAACCTATCTAACCACATAAATAACTTACAAAACTTCCACGTACAAAATGTACTACACGAAGCATCAATCAAGATTTGCAAGTTTTAATAATTTAATTACATAGGTGCAGTCAATTTGTTGAGATCAGGTATTAATTATCACACTTAGACTGTTTAACAAAATAAGAAGAGTATTCACAACACAATACAGTTAGAACTAATACATAACAAACTGCATAAACTTCCAATGTGGAATGAGCATGATGGGATTTGAATGAAAACTTCAAGAAATTACTTATTATTCTCTGTTACTTATTTTAATAATTATCTTATTTTCCATTCCATTCCATTATTTCCTTTTCCTGGTTTATTAGGGGTAACCACCCTAGCACAAATAGTTGCAAGTATTAAATTGTATTTTTGATATATGCATATCTATCAAATGGTTGGGAATTCTCTATAATGAACTAAACAAGTGCTAAACATGTCACCCATTGCACCATGACTTGCAACTGCAGCGACAAGCCACTACTTTAACATTGCATGCATATATTATCAATATAAAGTGCAATCAACATTGGTATATTCTCAAAGATTACATAAATTCAATTTTTAATGTTAATGCTTCCTTTGTTAGCATTAACAATAACTTTTGTGGACACCATCTTTTGACTTGGGTAGTTTTGTACATATAATTTCAAAAAAGTATAGTATAAAAGATCAAGTTATAATACAAAAAAAGTTTAAAGCATATTGGCCCTCAGAATGAATTTTAAATGCTTTTCTGTGAGAACATTTCTTCTTCTCAACCTTACTTTTAGTCATGTGGTTTGAAAATGATGTTTTGTGAAATAATTACTGTTTTTAATGTTGTAACTTTTTTCTTCAGTTTAGTTGTTTAATTTCAATCTTGTTCCATGGCTGAATTTACTTTGTACATGCACATCTTTAATACCTATAAATGGCTTATTGTGGGTGATAACTCACAAATTTACTTGGTACCCTAATTTTGTTTCACATATTTAATTACACACCTTTCTCCTTCTGGTATCATACTGGCATCTCCACCTTTCTTGTGTGTATCCTGCTCAAACAAGCAAGACTTGCAAGTCTCTTCCATAGACATTTTGACCTTAAAGTCTTTTACATGCCCACAGATCATCTGCAAAAAAATGAGTAATATCCACTTCTAGTAGGTTTTCCTGGCAGATTCCATCCACAACTGCTTCAACATCTTGTTTTTCAAGGTGGTGGCCTTGATAAAGAAACCTAGGTAAATCAGCAAAACAAACAAAACATGAATTAAAAGTCTGCATAATCTTCAACTAAGTGTTTTTTAAGCTGTGTATTTGTATTTTAGCATGCATATTAATTTAATTGACAATAAAATAGTATTCTAAACATTAATTTTAAGTTTCACGTACATATAAATGATACTTCGCTCAGATTCCGTCATATATATATTTTACTTGATACAAATTAGCAAACCAAACCATACCTGAACAATGCATAAACAAAGCTCTTTTAAAATACAGCTTCAATAAGATTACAGTGCTGTTTAAGGTATAATTTATCAGAATATGTTTCTCCTTCCTCTGACCTACATTCTGGTGATGGTTGTTTAGAGTTTTGGCTCTGTTGTGACTCACAATATGAATAGCCTATGCTCTCTGCCTCACTGTATGAGCTATCAATCTTAAAGGTCATGTCTTGGTAAATATCTTGGTACTTTTTAAAGTCTTCTTCATAAACACATTGATTAATAACTGATCCAAGATGGCAATCATAGATGTAGACTGGTAATATGACAAAACCATATGGTTGATTTGTGGAAGTATTTTCAGGTTTATTACCTTTCATTATGTGTTCAACAAGTGATGGGAGAGTTGCACCATCTACCAATTCATTTTTACTTTGAACATCCTCTTTGGTTTTCCATCATGAAAAACCCTGCAAGTTTCATTTTCTCTCTGTGATGGTGGACTATTTGCATCAGCAACCTTTTCAACACGTCTCACAGATCTTGCATTCAAGCACTTTTCATCTGTTTCCAATTTAGTTAAAACAAGCTTCTTTAGGTCTTTGTAAGAAGCAGGAATTACAGTAAGTAACACATGGTTTGGTGAAGCATTCTTTGCAAAACATCTCCAGTTCACTATATTTTCATCATCATAATCGTCTTTCAAGATATGTTTCCCATTCTGATAGTTCTGTTTTAACACTGGTGAAATGTCTTTACTACCTCCTTTAACAAAGATGTCTGTGCCACACTGGTAGAGAAAAGGTATGCTAGGTGCTTTTGGATTCCTTTCTCTTTCAAATATTTTCCTACCAAGTTGTTCAATTTCTCTTGGTCCCAAAATAATTTCTCTATCGTGAATCTTATTTAGATTTTCCATAAGAAAATGAAACAATTTTATATTGGAAATGTCTTTCTCTTCAGTATTAACATCACCTGGTCTGTTAATATCTAAAGAATGAAAAAAACAAATTGGATATAAAACCAATAAGAGCAAAATAAGATTAGATGTATAACACCCAACATCAAGAATCCTTCCTTTACATTTGAACAACACTACATTTATTTGCACACACAAAACAAGCTTATCTTGCGATTTGTTTGGTGATTACTCAACTCCTAAAAATGAAAGCTTGTTTAATATACACCTGTTAATCAAAATTCAGAGCATTTGTTTCTGTATCTTAGCACATCATATACTCCTGAAATGTTATATAAATTATATTCACCGATTTAAAAAAACATATGTACATCAGAGGATACATGTAATGTATGTTTAATGTTTTATTCTTCTAGAAATGGAATCTCAAACATCAAAAACTAAAGCAAGAAAGTTGAAGAGGAAAAAAAACATCAGTGAGAAAGAAATATAGCATCTTCTAAATGTGACATTCTCATCTGAAGTTGAAGTTTCAGCTAACATTTAAATGGCTCTGAGAGAATCACTACAAAATCAGATGGCAACTGTATAAACTATGTAAAGGGAAAAAATGCTCTTTCTGTTGGTTATAAACAGGAGTTAAAGAGTAGGACTAGATGAGAACTTTTAAAAGATGTGGGAGAAACCACTATGATTTTATAAGATAGCTACTTTTTGTGAAATTCATATTTCATATTTAGCTTGTATGTATTTCCAATTTGCATTTCTAATTAGTTGGCTACTTGTACATGTTGTATGGTGGACATAATAAAATATTAACTGAGCAATAAGACAACTAGACATGTCACACAAAAATCAATATTTAACTTTTTTTCTTTACATTTCCTTTTAAATTAAGAAATTAATATATATAAAATACTAAAATATAAATTATAGGCTATGTTTTATGCCAATTTCATTAACATATGTAGTAAAAATGTTGCTTTATAAAATTTTGAAATAATGCTCCAAAATTTGACTAGTGCACTTTGACCCACTTGGGGAAAAAAGGTTAAACATGTACTTTTGTAGTCACTTATTTGAAGACATTCTTTGTCACAATTTATCAACAACATATATGAAAGGGAATACACATTTCACTAGAAACTAATGTGAATACCAAGTGTTGTTGATACAAAGACATACTGGTAAACTGCAAAAACATATGATCATGTCTCAAATAGTCAACTTCAACACCACAAAGGATCTGACAACTATATCATATGAAGAACACTACAAAAAATTGTCACATGATATCGGAGTGTTAACACTTTCTCACTCTGAAAAGGTATTTCTGATAGGTGCTTATCCCCTCACCTCACCTAAATCTTTCTTAATCCTGGTCTACCATTTAAGCATTGCTAAAAGAATATTTTGCAAAACTGCACCAATTCATAATACCATTTCAGAATATGTGCTGATAATTCGACTACTTTTCATCAAGCATACTGTACTATCTATACTGATACAGCTCGCTCCCTCAACTATTCAAGAACAATCCTAACTTTTGAAAATTGTGTGGGCACAAACTATAAACCCAAGAATCTCAGTGAGAGGAATGGTGTAAAAGTAGATGAGAGAATATAAGTAGTTACTGGGAGTATGTTTTCAGATTAAGAAAATGTTAGATTCTGAAACATTACAACCTTCCTCTCACACAAAGCTGGAATCATACATTGCCAAGTTGGAAGGGCCAGTGAAGGTACATCAATCGTACATCAAATTGAAATCAACTGCACTGAAAGAACAGGTATACTAGAATATGAAAAGAAAGTGTACTAATGGGATACAACACTATTTATGGAACAGGAATAAATAGTGATATAATTGGGTCTGAACTGAATTGACAGGCACAATAAAAGATGTATAGCACTGAATCACTATAGGAAATAGTGGATAACTATGACAAGATACAGTAAGGAGTTGACAAAAATAGGAAGGCTTGTGTGTACGCAATGTTAAGGAAAGTGCCTTTGGTTACATTTGTTTATGCCTAGTGTCATCAATCTGGAAAAAACATCCAGTGGAAACAGCTCATATAAGACTTAGCAATAAAAAAAAATGTCAGGGTGAAGTGCCCTGGACATGTAGGATTCATAACTAGACCTCTGTCCACATCAATTATAAGAAACAAAATGCAATACCAAACATAGTGATAGTGAGTTGTATCATGATGCCAGTAAATGAGCTAGAGAAAAACAGCAATAAGTAGCTAGAGCTTAAAAGCACAAAATGTATTTAGATAGGCCAAGTGTGGTTTGCCTAAGCAAAAAACATCCAGAAGTGCCTTGCATAAGAAACATATGATCAACAAGTGTGATCTGCTCAGTCAAAAACATCCAGGAGAAGCATCTTGGATAGTGAATATTATTGTACAATTCATTATTTTGTACTGTAACCATAAGAAAAACTACAGCTCTCTTTTTCACTTAGTGGATACACATGGGCTAGAAAGTGGTTTTCCAACACCCACTCAAGAGGAAATCTTTATGACCTACCACTCTGGCAAGTTAGAACCAGAAGTGGTAAGGACTCCCATTCTCCACTAGAAGAAACGTGGCAAAGAATATGCATTGAGGAGGCCAGAAGAACAACACACTGAGGACAGTGCAATGGGTGTCCATAATTCCCAATTTGAAAAGCAGATAAAGCATGACTGCAGAAATCAGTGGGGATGAGCAGAAAAAACAACAACATACATATATTATGAGTGAGAGAGAGATACATATACAAGTTGCCAGTAGTTTCACAGACTTACACAAACACTCCATATCAACAGTGACCATTATATAATTATTGAATTATAGTGCAAGTATAATATGGAGCAAATCTGACCATATAAGACCTGTCAGCATGCAAGATCCTGAAATACATTATGTATCAACTAAAAATATGTGTGAAAAGTATTGGGTTGAGGAATAATTCGTGAGCGTTTTTTCAAGTTAAAAAAATATATTCATAAATGAAACGCTTTTGCAAAATATTTCATATCATTTGGTAGATAATTTTTTGCTGTAATAGGTGTGTTTGATTTTCATATGTCTTTAATTTTTGCTTTCAGTTTCAGATCATTAAATGGAATGTCAAGTGGACAAAATCGAGCATTTTCGACACCATCTGCTTTTCGCATTTAATTTCTTGCAATTTCGTTTACAACAATGCATACTATATACCTAGGTATTACATGAAATAAAGTATCATAATAAATGTTTTGGGTGTAATGTGTTCATGCATTGAAGTATTGTATAGTCTTGCATGTAATGCTTGAATGAAATTATTTAAAAACGCTCACGAATTATTCCTCAACCTAATAATATTGTGGTCTAGCACCATCAAAGGTGAATAGATGTGTATTCACAGAAGGCAAACAATATCTATCCTAGGTCATGCATATAATGTACAACAAATGTATAGTGAGGTGTTCACATTCCAGCCTGAATGATATCCTCCAAAAACTGGCAAACAGACAAAAGAGATAGTTATATGATGATCTGGGTGAGAAGAAACATTGTGCTATTGGTGACCTTCTATGGACAAATCCAAATAAGCAATCATACAAGTTGATAAACTTAACCAGTGAGTACAATGGGGACATAGGGAATCCTTGGAATAAATAGACAGAAATAACAACATGAATGGAGGTAGTATGGACCACACAACATCTTAGGGAACAAATTGGACAAAGAAGTTTATCTGGAACCAAAGGGGAGTAACAAGTAAGAAATGAAAGAGAAGGAAACAGGAGAGAAGGCAAAAAGGCCAAACCACCTGCCTGGGCAAACAGATGTCAAGGAAAGAAAAGTATCATAAGGATAGAGGATAACATAAGAGGAATGATAAAGTATGCAAGAAACATCAATGGCATAAATATTAAAATAATGATGATCACAAGTAAGGAAGAGAGAGAGATGTAGCAATGGGTTCAAATAGACAACTGGACAGCACATGAAGTACAAGGTTGAGATCCAATATGCCAAAACAAAGTAACAAGGGGCAGACAAGAATAGAACAAGAAATAAGGGAAATAATATGGGATGAGAGTTTTCTGTAAACAAAACAGAGGTGTTTGACAGGGCAGCCCTATAACTATGAACAGTTGATACAAACAAACCCTGATAAAAGGCAAAGAGCTGATAAATAAGGTATACAAAAGGACTGGAAGGATGAAACCCACAGCAAATGGACCAAGATCTGAAGAAAACCAATGCCTCTGGTATAAAGACAAGGAGAAAGGAAGAATGGAATGGAAAAGGAAAGATGCTACATGATGAGCAAATCCATGCTGATGCAAGGAACTAGTCAAAAGCCACATGAGCAAGTGGAATTCAGTGACAATGGTATGAACTATATCTGATTGTAATTGTCAGAAAAGAGACTAAGACAAAGGAAAGGCCAGGGGATGTTGCTCCAGTAAAGGCCAAAGTAGAGGGAACCATGTCTGAGCAGGCCAATACAGAGTAGTGAGAAAAAATAAGTTGTCATCTGGATAAGGGGAGAAAGACTCTGAAGAAAAGTCTGATCTTAATGCAGATACATAAGTGAAGACTACTAGGTAATGCTAGTAGGCCCAGTGAAGAAGATACATAGTCTGAAAACAGAGAACTAAATTTAGTTACCCCTTGCTTAGTGGAATAATCAGTTTGAACCAAAACCACCTGGCCCCTCAGGAGCAGGAGGAAATAATACAGAGTCTAATAAACTGCAAAACGTTCCAGGATATATCAAATGGAAAGAAGTCTCCTCAATAAACAATCAACCAGAAATCTCTTGGGAATTGAGGAAAGCTCCCCCCACCCAATCCACCAAAGAAATATTATTCCACTTCATAAAACAAGGAAACAAAGAAGAACCAAACAGTAGCACCTGGAAATGGAAGAAACAAGCCTACTGGACGAACTATAGTAAACAGCATGACACTAGAATAGTTGGAATATGAAGATAAGCAACCATCATGATTTGATCATTCAGAGTTCCAGAGGAAAAAAGACCTGAAGTGAGAGGTAATATCATGGTAAAGCACAGTGACTTCAGTTAAAAAGTTCAACTAGGACAATTCTATAACAGGTCTCTAAACATCTGTCTTTTGAGGGACAACAATTAGATGGGAGTTAAACTCAAGGGGAATGAGTACCACCCATTTGGCAGCCCCTTTGTGTAGTAAATCTTGAACAGACCAATCTTTGAAGAAAAATGATCCCAAAGACGAGGAAGGAAGGAAGGAAATGGATGTGAGGAGGAGGCAGAACTATAGGTAGAAACCTTCAGACAGAACTCAGAGCCCACAGAATTGTGATGAAGTGCAGCAATATAAATTAACATAAATTAATAAACAACATTTGACATACAAAACCATTAAGGAACTTACATGTTAAAAAACAATTATCAAACTTACAAGTCCACTAAAAAAAAAAAGGACACAATAGGAAAACCTATCTTGGAGGAAAAGACAACAAGTTAACAATAAGAAAATTTGACTCAAGCCTAATCCCCAACTGGATGCAACTAGTAGTAATGAAAAAGCAAATTACAACTTAACCCTTTTGCTACAGGCTTAGTATAATATACACAAATTCTACACATTTGCACATGTCAAGTATTTATGCTAACTTCTGACACAACTTTCATATCTTCACAAAATTAGGTAGGTATTTAGTAAAGGTTACAGGTATTTTGTATACAAAGAATCAGATTTTTTTAAATGAAATATTTATGCTAAAGATTTGTTTGTGGAAATAGTCTGTTTTGTAGTGTTAAGATATGGAAATTTTTATATCTTAGTGGTTGGTCGGTTGATTTAGTGTGTTATGGCACAAAGTAGCTAGGCTATCTGCACCAAACATCCAGAAAATATGTAAAATTAAAGTAAATGTAGTAAAATTCATAAAAAGAAATGAAGGTAAAACAAAACAGCAAGTAAAAACATAAATAGCATAAAACCAACGTTTACATCTGGTCTACAACGTTCAGAAAAAAACTACAGTAACAAAAGTCGTAAAGAGCTGTCTATAGCATAATGGTAATTATCATAACCTGCCAGGAAGACTAACAGGTAAGTACGAGAACCACCATCAGTCACCTGAAGTTGGCCTTTCCAGTCCTGGTTCCAGGTAATTTGTCATTACAGCCACTATCAAAAAGTAAAGTAATAACAGTGTTAAAAGACATGTAGCAAAATTGTCATAATAACTCGCCAGGACGACAAACGGGTAGTTCAAACAGCAGAATTAGTCACCCGAAGTTGGCCTTTCCAGCCCTGGTATCGAATTATTTAATGTTACAGCCATTTTCTAATTTCAAATCGAACTAGAGAGATTGTGACTCTTAAAAGGCAACCACAATAAAAAAGATTAAATGAAGAAATATAAAACACTTGAATGACATAAAAAGATTAATGGCTGTTAAAAAACTAAAAACTTTATCAAGGTGGACAGTGTCACTGTCACCAATAACACTGTCCAATGTTATGGGCAAACCTTGGGACAGAACATGTTTAAAATAGTGCCTTCGTTGAGAGTCATAACGATGGCAAGAAAGAACAATGTGGCTTATAGAGATCTGAGTGTTACACAAACTACACATTGGTGCATCAGTTGCAGATAAAAGAAAACGATGAGTTAAAAAACTGTGACCAATGTGTAGTCTTGTCAGAACAACTTCCTCCTTCCGAACCTTACGGCCAAAGATCAATATAGCTTGTTTTCTCATTGTTCACTTCAAGTCGACTGCCAGCTGGCACAGAGCCGAGTTTTGAATACAGGACCATGGTCCATTTATGGAATAGGCAAAGCAGTGATAGTGACAGAGCTGATAGATTTAGCTGCAGTGTCAACAAGCTCTTTCCCAGAAAAACTGGATAGAAGTAGATGTTAAAGAGAAATGGGCCAGTTGGTTTTTAATATCAGCAAGAACAGGGTTGTGAACCAACGTGATGCAATTCCATAATGCAGTTTGAGTACTGCCTTAAATACACAGATAAGATTTACTGGAAAAACAGGTAGAAGTTTGGTTAAAAACAATGAACACAATATTCTCACAACATTAAGTATTTATAATTGAGAACTTCCAACACTGGTACATGGTTGACCCCAGTCCAAGTAGACTAGCCGACTGACCCAATAAATTCAAGGCCAAAGTGGTGTGTTAGGGTTGGGCCTCTCAACCACAAGGATCCTCTCCTCCCCTTCACGGGTTGCCACGTATGGCAAACACGTGGGTGGATGTTTAGATCCCAAAGGAGGTAAACTGAAAGAACAGAACCTTCCCTGGGAGGTCCCCTCACCACGTACAGGGATCCACAATGAGGGCCATCTTAGTGGAAAAAGTATACTTCATTTCATGTTTTTCTTTAGCTAATTGTTGCATAACTTGTTAGGAAGTTAAATACTGATGACAGAGTAAGTTCCGTAACAGGGTTTCTTTAATCGTTTTTTCAACATGCATTACTCTTACAAATAAACCTTCAACTTCTTTACAGACTTCCTAAATTATAGTAGTATGTAGTAACATCAAAACAATTTACATAAAACTTACCATCACCTCCAACTTGTCTGTCAGGATTTTTACAGTCTCGTGAGACGTGTCCATCTTCACCATACTTGAAGCAACCAGATTTACTTTTCCTATCCCCACTTGTGTTAGGACAGTCTTGCAACACTTGAAGCAACCAGATTTACTTCTTCTGTGCCCACCTACATTAGGACAGTCTCGTGACATGTGTCCATCTTCACCACACTTAGAACATCCTGTTAAGATGGTTAAAGGAATACTATGTAACTATATGCATGTATTGTCACCCTAATTGAAAATAAATTAAAACTTAACACAGAATTTAAGAAGAATATAATGTTACATATTTTTCATGTTGATTTAAAAAATTTATAATAATCTATATTAGTGTTGTAAGTTGAAAGGATTAGTTAGATTTGACATATTCTCAAACTAAGGAGTCATATTAAAGAAGAAATTCAAAGTAGAACAACCTGGAGGAAAAAAGTGGTGAAAAGTTTGCCACTTCTGTTGACAGAAAAAAAAAAACACGAAGGACAAGAGGAATGTGATATAGAAAGTGGTACGTGGTTGGAAAGTATAGATGGTTATGGTCCAGGCAAATCCCATATATGAAGATGAAAGGATAACACCCCTAGATGAAAACAATGTTTGAAGTTTGAGCAATAGAGAGTTGACACGGGTATATAGAAAATGATGAAACCAGTTCTGGCTAAGAGCTTCAACTGTCAGAGCTCAAGAAAAAAGTTTGGTGTCGAGATAAGTGGCAAAAGCCTCCAAGAGAGACACAGCAAACCTGACAAAACACCTGAAAGAGAAGAAACCACCCTTTGGAAAGAATCTGGTCCAGCCAAGAGAGTGAATATGCCATAAGCACATGTTACAGAATAGTTAATGAGTTTGAAAAAAAAAAGCATTTAATTTTAGTGATTGATATAAAATAAATACATCATGTACATTAAATTCCCTTGAAAAAAACAATACACACGTTATATACACGAAGGGGCACAGTAAATATTTACATTATTCATAAACATACAAAATATACTCATAACAAAATTACACTTGTGTTCTATATATATGTATATAAAATGCTAGAAAGAATCAAGCCAACTTAAGGCACTATAAGACAAATTTATTCCACCATTCAATACCTCAATTATTGAACTACATAATTGACGTGACAGTTGTACATTAAAAACTGTTAATAAGATTTGATATTTTTACATTCCCCATTAGAACTTTAAAATACAAGAAATTTGAATATTTGTTGATGTTTTTAAATAAAAAAGTTAGCAATTTAACTATTTTGTAATGATAAAACAGGAGAAGTGCTAATAAGCATGCATTATGTAATAAATAATAAACAGATTCATAAACTCTTATTAACTGTTGAACAATGTAATGATACTTTTGTGTATTCGTCAATCTGTCTTTCAGTTAAACCACCATCTGATGCTGATCTGATATCTTCAGTGCTTTTATTATTTTTTCATTATTTTTTTATATTATATGTTTGTAATTGTAATATATGTTACATATACGTATTTAAACAAACAAAACACATACATCATTACTATTTACAAATAAGTACTTAAACTAATTTTTCTTAAAACACAGAATAGTCAAGAAAAAAGTAAAGCAAATAGTTATCTCTAGTTATGACCTTTGTACTCATTTGTTGCTAAGCTTTAATAAAATTTCTCACATGGAAGATGTGGACATTTTCTTTAGGTTTTATATATAAAAGAGGTTTGAATTATGAGCTGTCTAATTGTCCTCGCATTTTATATTACTTTCAAATACATCAAGAAATAAATTATTAAACTTTGTAGAATGGATGGCAACTGCCTGTTGTGGTGTCATCGTGGTGTCATTCATGCGTAGCTGATAATTTAGTTGTCTTCATAATTATAATATTACATTTCAGTATACTTTTATACGCAAAAACGGCTCGTTTGGGCTGAGAAAACACTTTTACATAGAATAGCGAACAACGTTTCAACCTTTTATGTAAAAGTGTTTTCTCAGCCCAAACGAGACGTTTTTGCATATAAATTTCTCAACAAGTGGGTTTCTCGTCATCACTGATTTCAGTATACTGTAAATTTTACAAATAACCTTGTTGAATGCTATCCTACCTGAACAGTGGCTTTCAGAACGTTAAAAAATAAAACAGTATTAGAAATAAAAATAGCGAATTTAATTCCAATGAACCTATTTTACTGTAAAATTTTCAGCAACAGATTTCGGCATGCGTAGCGGGTAGTTTGTGAATTTAGGAAGAAAAGAATGAAATTATGTTACCCTAGGGCATAGATGCAAGATACAACTGACAAATGGTGATTAAAGGGGAAAGCAAAGATGCAGTTTTTTGTGGTACATGTAGGGGCTAAAGATGTAGGTAAAGGTAGGAAAGAGAAGGTCATTAATACATACAAGGGGGTGAAAAGTATTTAAAGAACGGTTTGTTTTTTTTAAATTCGCACAAAGCTACTCAAGGGCTATCTGTGCTAGCCGTCCCTAATTTAGCAGTGTAAGACTAGAGGGAAGGCAGCTAGTCATCACCACCCACTGCCAACTCTTGGGCTACTCTTTTACCAACGAATAGTGGGATTGACCGTCACATTATAATGCCCTCACGGCTGAAAGGGCGAGCATGTTTGGCGCGACGAGGATGCGAACCCGTGACCCTCAGATTACGAGTCGCACGCCTTAACATGCTCGGCCATACCGGGCCATTTAAAAAAGGAATCCATAACTTATTTTGTCAGGAATATTACCCAAAATTAACCATGGGTATGAAATTATATAAAATTCACTGGAGCTCATTGACGGACTTATATTGGTATGTAAAAATGAACAGACTGACTGGTTGGATTTGAATGATCAATTGAGTGTAACATGGGAGCTCTTTGGAATAAATGGTTTACATTTAAATAGGGTATGGGCTGGCTTGTCTGTTAAGATTATTAGCTCAGATGTAGGGGAAAAATAGACGATGATGAGAGCCATGATAAACTAAATGAAAAAAAAAAGAATAAGAGGCTGAGAAAACTTTAGCATAAGAAATGGGTATGAAACTTACAAGGATTGGCTTAATTGTAGTATTGTAATGCTAGTAGTATAAGAAATAAAATTGATAACTTTATGGAGTGCTGTTAGCAACATAAGATTTTGATATAAAGGGAATAACTGAAATATGTTTAAATATATATGATTTTGATGACAGAAATTTCTTTGAAACACAGGGTTACAGGCTATTTAATTGAAATAGAGTACCAAAAAACCAGGAGAGGCTATGTGTAAAATATGAATTGCATCAAAGTAGAGTTGAGGATATAAAAAATTATAGCCATAACATTGAATCCATTTGGGTTACTATTAGTGGATATAAAGGAAAAATGCTTTTAGTGGGAATTTGTTAGAGACTACCAGATGTTAATGATGAAATTGATAAAAAAAACTTTACAGTGAGGATTTCGGCTGTTAATAAAAAACAAGGTCGTAATTATGGTTGATTTTAATTTCAGGCTTGTATTTTGGAAAATGCTAGAGTGAAACTGTGAAAGAAAGAAAGCACTTTGGAAAAAATTCAAGAAAGCTTTCTTTACCATCTAGTCAAGGAACCACTAAAAACTGCTGTTTTTTTAATGTATTGTTACCTTTAAATATAGAAATAATCAAGAGGGTTGAAATTTTAGAACATCTGGGAGTAAGTGATCATTGCTCTGTTAAGTGTAATGTTTAGCAACATGTGGAAATAAGAGAAAGTTTAAATAATGAAAACTAGTATGTGTAGTTTTAGATCTAATTCTAAAATAAATTATGAAAAACGTTTTTATCTTGTTTCAAGATCTTGTAATAATTTTTAGTTGGAGCACTTACATTTTGACATCTTTCTTCTTCCTACATAAGTTGAATAAGTTTACTAAATGCTGTAAAAGTTGTTTTTCACGAAATGACTAATTTCTGGAAAATACTTTTTGTTTTGTTATCAAATTTATATTTTGGTACACTTTATTTACTTTTGTATTGAGGTATCTCAGTTTAATTCTTTTCTTCTGGTAAAAGAAAGGACAAAGTTAATTGCAAGATAAATCTATGTTTAATATTAGACCATACATAAACCAACAAAGATTATGAAGTTAAGAGTAAGGTCTAAGTTCACAGCAGTGATATCTTCAAGATTAAGCTCTCCTGTTTTGCTAGTGTTTAATACTTTTTGGATGATTGTTAATTTTGTGCCAATATTTTGCTGTGATTATATCTATTAAACATTTCATTATCATAACTATGATCATATCAGCAACATCATGTTAGTCTCTATTGTACTTGTAGTGCCCAATGGGGTAGTGTTCGTTTATAGACTTAAAGTTCAAACTCTGTTGTTTAGTTCACCTCATTAGACGCAACAGAAGGCTTTACTCTAAAACAATGTATTGAGCCAATTTTTTGCTGTGATTCTATATGTATTAAACATTTTCTTAATGTTGCTGTAATCATACCACTATCATTATGCTTGTCTAAATTTTACTTATAAAGTTCAGTGGATGTCTTTCCTTCCAAAAAGTAAAAGCTGTTAAAGCTTTATCATCACAGTGATTCAAGACTTTACTAGCAAGTGTTTAGGTGTTATGATACCATTAAAACATAATTTTGTTACTGTTTGGTACAGTTTTCACAGTACATGTAAAATTAGGAAACATAACTTCTTTTATGATGCAGGCAAATTTAGTAACAATTCATTGTTATTAAACTTTATATTCCATATTATTTTAGTTCATTATTCTATAAAGTCCTAATTCAAAATGCAGGGTCCTACTTTTTTAAATTTCTACTTTGCTATATTTTAAATTATAATCCAACATAAAATGAAGCAATAGGCAACTTGTATGAATGTCATTACCCTGCAGGCTGGTTTTAAAATCATTTTAAACCATTAAAAAAATTAGTGTTTTGTGCTGCTGCAAGAGATGATTTTAAAAGTACTTTGTAAATGACTTCAGTATTACCAGACCAAGTACTTAAAAATATTTACATATGCTTGTTATATTCACTTATAAATTACTGAAGCTCTTCTCTTAGTTATCAATTCAGAGATACAAGCACTACTTGATGTTACTTATTTTCAACAAGATTAGTTGTCAGTTTTTATTAGTTTTATCATTGTCTAATGACAATGAAAATGAAACTGATTGTTATTGTAACCACCAGAGTTTCATACCATTGACAGAATAAACAAAGAATTACACTTATTAATACAAGTTTAAATAAAGATTTTTCTTATAGACATGTTTCATTCAGAAGTTTTTAAAAACGAACAGCTAGCATTACTGAACACAGATGCTACTCAGCAAGACCTTAAAATGTGAACAAGAGTTGGACATGTTGGAAAGAAAAGCTTGTAGATAAATCTCCTTTTTATGAAGTCCAGCTAAGTGATATCTGACAGAAACATAGTCATGCCACAGAGAACTTAATGACCAGTTGGAAGCAACAGTAAAATACATTTTGATTTAATATGAGAAATAGTACCTTGTTTCTTTTTAACATAGATGAAATTTGAAATGTTGTTTTTGCAATTTGTAAATAAATGTTTTGTCTGTTTATTGAGGTTTTCACATAAATTTATTTTAAGGGTATTGGAACATTCAAATGAACTAATTGTATTGTTTTTTTTAACTATAGCACTAATTTAATCTGATGATTGTTTATTGAGAAGTATTTTTGTGAATGTGAATAGGTAAACTTATATACAATTACTCTGTATTTATAAATGTTAATAACATTGTTGTGAAAACCCTGTTGTATTTTACAGGCAATGTGTTTATTACATAAAATGGTTACACCTTGTGTAATAATAATAATAATGGCTTAACTGCTGAACTTTAAACCATCAGAGAAACTCAACAAGAAACTGAATGCAGAAAGAAAGAGTTTGAAGGTAAACTAAAAGAGGTAGGAATGAAGTTAGAAGGTCTGAAGAGAAAGAAGGCTGATGCTACAGAAGTACACTAAAGTTAGGAGTCAGTACCATTTCACTACAGAAAGCCCTGCCGGTATTTAGAAACATTGTTGTCATGTGGTGAACTAAGTAAATAAATAACTTTATTAGTTTCTTATGTAGTTAATTTTTGTCTTATATGACTAAATGTTATTAATTTTTAACTATCACAGAATTTAATGTTCATTAAATAGAGATGAAAACTTTCTTTAAATTTCAATAAATAATGTTTTACAGTTGGTTAAACACAAAACAGACTACACTGTTATTCTGTAAAAGATAAAATGCAAGAAATTAATCAAGCAATAACATTTTTTTTAACATTAATAATTTTTATAATGCTCCTCTATAGATTTACCGTGAGAAAAACTTCAAAACTGAATTAATACTTTTAATCAGTTTTAGGGTAGATCTTTATGTGTAGCTTTTACATAACTGGGAGTTTTTGTAGATTTACAAGTACTAGGGGAAAAAGATGGGATCACAAGGATAGGATAGTTATAGTTGTAGACGACTCTCTAGTTATAAAAAAGTAGTGTGTGGAGTATATAGGAGCAACAAAAATACTCTTATGCTATCCAAGAGCAGGAGGTACAGGATACAGCTGAAAGAACCAGAGAGATAGTTAAGGATTCTAGTAGCAGCACAGTTTTGGTGCTAATGTTGAGAACAGTGATGTTAGAAAAGATGGATCTAAGGAGCTTTTTGATAAGTATAACTTAAGAAAAGGTGTTAGTTTGACTTTGTCAGGGATATTGTCAAGAATAAAGTCTGGGTATAAGATATTAAGTTAGTCACTATGGTTGAATGCTAGGCTTTGATCAGTATGTAGGGATGAACAAATAGGTTGGCTAGGTTTGTAGGATAATTTTAATGGGAAGGTTAATCTTTCTGAAGTGTAGGCTTACACATAAAAAAACAGGAGCTCGCATGTTAGCAAAGGCTCTTAGCATAGCTGTAGTGGTAAATTTAAACTAGGGCTAGACAGAGGTGAGGGCTATGATATTAGTAAAACTAAAAATGTAATTGATAGGAAAACATGTACAACACACATAAGATATGAATTTGTTTTAAAATATTTAACTAATTGTTGCTATTGCAATGCTAGAAATATTAGAAATAAAGCAGTTCAAAGCAATTGTGGAAACTGAGGATTTTGATATTGTGGGTATCACTAAAATGTGGTTCAATATAAACGACTTTGAATGATAGATTTTTTTCCAAAATACCAGGCTACAGATTAGTTACTAGAGATAGAGTGTGAAAAGTAAGGGGGATAGCTTTATATGTGAGGATGGAATTGCATATTAAATAAAACAGTAATAAGTTTGAGTCAGTTTGGGTGATTGTTAGTAGATATAGATGGAAAAGTCTTGAAATTGAGACCTTGTGGTCTTGTTATAGACCACAAGATCATAATGTGGAAGTTAATCAAAAACTGTACAATGAGATCAGAATGGTAGCTGAAAAAGATGATGTTATTGTGGAAGACTTTAACTTTAAGGGTATTGATCAGAGAAATTTGAATTTGACAGTGAAGGTTTTTGAAAACTTATAAATACTTTTATATACCAGCTGGTGTCAGAACCTACAAGTGAGAAAGCAAGATTTAATATTAGCATCTTATGTTAATATGATAGACAGAAGTTGTGACTGATGAGCATTTAAGTACAAGCAACTACTGTACTATTAGGTTTGGAATTTTACTACTTGTAAAATTTAAAGCGACTTTACCTTGCTTTTAAATATGAGGAAAGCTAATTTTTATGGAATGAGACATGATGCCATCCATAGATTTGACTAAAGAGTTGGGATTTTGAACAAATGCAGAAAGCATTTAGGGAAAAATTCATTTGCATACAAAACATACATATTCCCTACAGGAAAAAATAGGGCAGTAAAGCAGTCAGCCATTATGGTTTAGTATAGGCTTAAGAAACTGTATTAGGGATAAACATAATAAATTCAAGAAATTTAAACTTACTGCAAATAATAAGGGCATGGAGGACTGTAGGGTATCAAGACAACTGGTTAAGAAAGAAAACAGAAGAGAAAAAACTATATATGAGAGGCTGAGAGATTAAAATCAAACAGTAAGGAATTCTGAGGTATGTGATTGGTAAGCAAAATGTTAGAATGGGGATTGAGCATCTTAAGAGTGATAGTGAGAAGCTGATCTTGGAATATTATGAGATCATAAGCTTGCTAAATTATACATTCTTTTCAGTTTTTATACAGGAAGATAAAAGTGTTATGTCTTAACCAGAGTACTTAATGTATACGAAAAGTATTGAAGTAAGAGATGTCATTTTTTGTTCTGAAATTGTAATAAAAATTGGTAAACCTCAAAACTGATAAATTCCTGGGCCAGACAACTTTTATTCTGGAGTTTTAATGAAACTTAAAGATTTTATTTTTGAATGACAAGCTGATATTTATTATAAATCATTGAATAGTGGTAGAATATTATGAGACTGGAAGTTGACTAATGTTAGTTTAATATTCAAAGAACGTGATGAGCATTGTCCAAGCAATTATAGGCCAGTTAGTCTTCCATCAGTGGTTGGAAGGATTTTGGAGATTGTGATTAAAGGTGCATTACAGTCACTTAAACTGGTTTGACATGATGTCAAAGCCAAAGTGGTGTCACTAAGGGAATACCTTGTTTAACAAACATTCTTGCAGTAACATCCTCAAAAACTGTCAGTTGATTCTCAGAAAGCATATGATAAAGTGCCAAACAAAAGACTTGTTATAAAAATTAACTGTATGGGTGTGGAAAAATGTTATTAAATTGGTTATAGAATTGGCTGGAGAACACTTAAAAATGGAGTTATATCTGACCAGATTACAGTTGCAAATGGTGTTCTTCAGGGCTCTGTGTTGGATCCTTTGTTGTTTGTAATTTATGCTAATGATATTAAATCTGTAATGAATAACAAAGTTTTGAAGTTTGCAGATGGCATTAAGGATCTAGGAGTAGCTAATTGTATCAAAGCTGCTGCATCAAAATGTAAATTACACTGCATGACAAAATTTTACTTTTTCTTGTTCCTGGGCAGAAAGTGCTTGTGCCTAAAGTAAATGAAAAAGACCTATTCTTCTCTTCAAACTTTGCTTTTGTGACCTGAGTAATGAAATTTTCAAATGTACCCATTTTCCAGAACATTCCAGGTAGATTCAGTGCTGAGTAGTTGATAGAGAATTTTCTCAAACTTTCTAGAATATTGTAAGACTTTGGAGAATTTACGAGAACCTTTTGAAATTTTCTAGAACTTTCCATAGTAAAATATATACAGGGGTTCACCACTCACCACTTCAGTTTAGTTCTAGCTGCCAAAGTGAATACACAGACTTATCTGATTTTATCAGAGATGGCATCCACTAACTTCTCAAGCAATTGCTACTTCTGCATAGTGGACCCTTCCAAACGTCAGGCTGGTAAGAATGCATCTGCTATCACGTATCTGGACCTTTCATCATTTATCACCCCAGTGCCACACTGCCCTGAGATTCCCTGTACCCACTTTATCAGAGAGAAAGCAGCCATCCTCAGAAGAGAGCAGTAAATCAAAAGAGGAGGTAGATGTTGAAGATCCAGATTATAATTTCAGAGGTGCAGCTGGTGAGAGAAACCTATACTACCCCAACCAAAGAGACCTCAATGACTTGATTAAAGATCTTGGTCTAACAAAGTCGAATGCCAAGCTTTTGACATCTTGGCTCAAGGAGTGAGATTTGTTAGATGAAAGTGTGCAAGTCACAAGTCAGAGGAAGCGTCACTGACATTTTTCAAGTTTCTTCACTCATCAAGATGGGCTCTGCTTCTGCTACAATGCATCTGATCCGTGCAAAAGTGATTTACATTACAGTCGCAAATCTCAAAAACTACACATTTCTAAACATTTTTGTTCATTTTTGTATAACTTCAGTATAAGTACATGTAAATCTTGATTCATATGTTATTTTATTCAGACCTTATGTGAATGAAAATGTGGAAATTTACCAGTTTTTACATAGAAAATAGGTTAATTTCTAAATTTTGTCACAAAGTTTAGAGGGAGTAATGGCCATTTTCTGTATTTTACAAAACAAGCAATTAACAAAAAAACAAATACTATTCAGGAACAAAATTTGTGTTACATAGTGTTATTTTATCCTTTGGCGTTTAACTATCCAAAATGTAAGTTGAGTATGTAGATTTTTAAAATTCAAATTGTTGTTACATTTTAATTTGAAATACATTAAATACTGTGGTTGAAGGAGAAGATTTTGGTTTTGTGGTAAAAAATCACGTAAATGATTTAAACAGTGTAACTTCTAGAGAAATATTGAATACAAGATTGTAAATATTATTGTTTCACTGTATGAAACACTTGTAAGGCCTCATTTAAAGTACTGTTTGAAATTTTGGGCTCTCTTCCTCAAGAGAGACATTGAATTCTTGGAGAAGATTCAGAGAAGAGCCACATGGGAAGGATTGTCCTGTGAGGAAAGACTGAAATCTCCAAATTTTTTTTTTTTTTCTCAAAAGATAAAGGGGCAGTAGGGATTTAATTGAAGTGTTTAAGGTTATTAAAGGTATTGATAATAGAGGTCCATTAAACGTTTTTGTGTTTAACAGTGAAAACATTAAGTACACTTAATTATAGTGTACTGTGTAGTGTATGCCCAGAGGGCATACATTCAAACTTTAGCAACATTGGAGTTATCTGAAGTTTAGACAGTATTACTTTCCAAACAGTGCTTCTTTTTTGTAACGGGTTTTTTTGTTATTTGTGCATCATAAAGCACAGAAAAACTTTCTCCTTTAAAGATCACTTTCATTTTCCCTTTTGCTAGAACTTTATGTCCACATGTTGTTTCTACCAATCACCTTTTTTTCTTCATCTCTCAGAGAAACATCTCGCCTTAATTTGGTATGAACATTTGTGGGTAGAACCAGTGTATTACAAGGATTTTCATCAATTAGCTTGTGGAAAAGGTTCCTGAAATAATGATTTTTTTTCTTTGTAGTATAAGAAGTATTTCTCCCTTAACTTCATCTCATAAATCCAGCTAATTTATGTTTCATTGATGTTTTGTTAGTTAATTTTTTTTATCTTATTGGGTTCTGTCTCTCTTTGTCTTAACAACATATTAAGTCACTGCAGTTTATTTTTGGTATCCTTTAAAATCTCTCTTTCCACACAGGTCCTTATCTGAAATTTTCAGCAATATGTAACTTTAAGTTGTATTTCTGCTATGTTTGGTTTACATATCCATCTAACTAAGCCTTTCAGTTCTTCTAGGAAGAGTTGATGTCTAAATACTGCAGGATCTCGTATTCTTCTACCTTTTGTGCAATACATTTATTAGTTCATCTGCTTTATAGCCAACTGCTGAACTTCTGTTTAAGACATATCTATTTTGCTATGCTATCTATAAATTGGAATTGGTCATTTTATGATGAGAATCCAGGTAGTATATTCAGGTAATTATTTTTTATATTTTCCACATGGCCTCTTTAGGCCTCTTCTTTACACTGTACTATATTCCAAAACTTTGCCCTAGATACACTTTTCTTGTGCAATACTATAAACTTGTAGTTGCTATCAAATGTTGTCCAAATATGGCCCTTTAAAGTGACCAGCATAATGGATGGCTTGTTGTTCACTACTCCACGTGTACATTTTTGAAATTATTTCAAACTGTGTTCAGTACGACTTTTATGTTGCATTCCACCACAGTGCATTGGCTCTCTCTATTGACCGATACTGAACTGGCCAGCTAAATTGTGGGGCTAAATGTAGTAATGCTATGTTTGGAGTAGTCCAAAAGAATCTTTCAGTAAAGAGTTGCACAGCAGTGATAATAGGTGTAAACAAATAAGTTCTCTTATTTCATATTTTGTAGCAGAAAGCACTGAGGCTGAAATTTCTGAGCCAATGCAGAAAGAGGTGTTGTTGATTTAGTATTCATATTTAATAATTCATATTTTAGACATTCTGTTACTGGTGTCCCTTTTTACTTTACCAATTGATTTATTTTTCAACTTTGTCACTAGAACCTTTACAGTTTCCTGTATATTTTTAATAATTTTATAAATCTTATTTGTCTTCAGTGAGAGTTTTCCATTTAGTGGCACAATGTTAAGACCGAAGGCTATAAAGTAGAGTAATAAACACTAAAAGCTAGTTTTTGACACCCTGGTGAGCACAGCTTAGATAGTCCATGTGTAGCTTTGCACTTAACAACAATCAAACAAACGAATCAGCCAGATTTATTTTAACTATTCTTTAAGTAGTAGATCTCTTTTTACTACTATCTTATTTTCCTGTCAATCTTTTCTACTCTTAGGTTTCTTTCTGATTATTTTATGTTTCTTTTTCCTTTAAATCTCTTTTGATCTCTTCCATTTTAGTATTTGTTCAACTTTCTGTATTTTTCCTCTTGATTTAACGATCTCCTCATATCAGTAATAGTTTGCTCTCATTCTGTGAATGCGTATTCATTTTCAACAGTTGAAAATTTGCACCAAGATATTTCTTCCTATATCATTTTGCAATGCTCTTACTTCTTTAAAATTAACTGATTAAAATAATTAAAAAAAGATCAGTCCATTTAAATAAAATAGCTTATTTTTACCTACCACGTTTCTACACATTTCAACACTTTTACACCATCGTAAAGTGTCGTAGGCCTACCTAACAAAAGACATTAATTAACCCAAAATAAATTAACTTATTTGTACAAAATAACTCAATAAGCACGATAGTAAACAGATATCAAAATACTTCCCAGAGACATGTTGCAAATACCTATCTGAGGAAACCTATGTTAAATACCCTTTCAATTAATTCTACCGTGAAACAACTTACTTTCTAACTCTCGGCACTTCATTGAACATTGTATTTATAATCTATTTGTTTGTTTTGAATTTCGCCCAAATCTACACAAGGGCTATTTATGCTAGTCATTCCTAATTTAGCAATGTAAGACAAGAGGGAATGCAGCTTGTGATTAACCCCCCTCTCCAACTCTTGGGTTACATTTTTACCAAAGAATACTGGGATTGACCACAGCTTATAAAGCTCTCACAGTTGAAGAGGCAAGTGTGTTCGATGTGTAATGGGGATCCAAACACGCGATCTTCAGATTACGAGTTAAGCACCCTAACAACCTGGACATGCAATGCCCATTTGCAATCTGTATTTGTTCTAGATATTCTATAACTTGCTTGATCATAACGTTATGTACTTCAGCTAACTTCTGTTAAATGTGATAGGAGATACAGTTATTCAGAGTCTCAGTCACAACACGAATCCTGTTGTTTTTGTCATATATACTCATTCATCTTGTTTGTTGGGCTGCTTGTTTATTTTTTAATTTTGTGCAAAGCTACATGAAGGTTATTTGCACTAGCCATTCCTAATATAGTAGTGTAAGACTAGAGGAAGGCAGCTAACTAGTCATCACCACCCACTGCCAACTATTAGGCGACTCTTTTGCCAACGTATATTTGAATTGACCCTCACTTTATAATGCTCCTACGGCTGAAAGGGTGATTATGTTTGGTTTGACAGAACACGCAACCCTTAGATTACGAGTAGAGTGCCCTAACCACATGGTTATGCTGGGCCTTTTTGGGTTCATTCTCAGTTTGTGTCAAAATTACTTAAATCTTTGCTTTTCAATGTATTTGCTGACTGGGCTGTTCCAACCACTTCTCTGGCCCTTAAGTTTCTTATCTTGTCTCATCTTTCCCTAGGTATCTCAATTGCAAGTGTTAACTTTTTCATTTTTCATTTTTATTAGTAACCCAGGTTTGACATTAGTAACACAGAGTTAGTACAAAGATGATGTTTATTAATTAAAACTTTATATCCATCAAGATATTTAGGCTTTCAAGGAGACGTGTTAATTGGTAGTCATAGATAATAGAAGGGTTTGTCATTTGGGTTGAAATTTTATATTCCAAATCAAATATGTTTCTAATTGGCTGAACGATCTGAAGCCCTCACAAGAGAAGAGAAAAAAAAACTTATAAATGAAAAGTCAGAGCATCATCAGACTGTGCAGAGAAGTATAGACTGTTCACATATATAAATATTCATTTTTTAAGTTAAGAATTAAATCTTATGTGATACTAATATTTAAGTTATAAAGTATCTTTTCGTACCAAGTTTAATAATATATATTGATTAACCCTTTATTGCCTCCACTTATCTATCTACACATGCTAGATATCTACAGCATTATATTTGCATATGCCAAACATCATTTCCACCCATATGTCTATGCATACGAGACATAATCTTCATCAAAATATTTACGCAAACTAGATATCATCTTTACCAATACATTTGACCATGTTAGACATCATTTCCACCCATACATTTAACATGATAGACATCATCTGTACCTATTTATCTGTGCATGCTAGGCATCATTTCCACCTACTTATACACGCCAAATGTGTCATGTTGCATGCAATTGCCTTGCATCTGGTTCATTGTGGTCAAAATGTTGTTGCAGTGATGGAAAATACTTCCATGGATGATAACTTTGAAACTAACTCAATAAAATGGTTGTACCTTGCACAATTTAATATCCCATGTCAATAGGGTTAAAGTTTGAATTTATGTAAAATGGTTGTGATTTGTGCACTTTGATATCCCATGTCAGTAGGGTTAAAGAGACACCACATTGGTTCTTAATCACACATACATTGTTTTCTATGCTCTGTTACTTTGAAACAATAAAGCAAAAATTAACACTTGTAGTATTCCACACTGGTGTCGGTTTCAGAAATGATATTCATATCAAGCAGAAAAGTCACTGATATTGAAATCTAATAGAGTAAAGTTCAGAAATCTATTCAGTGACCCATCTGGTGAAATGAAAAATGTATAGAATATTTTATCAACAAAACTCGAAGTAAAGGCGATGATCAATGCCTGAAAAGTAAGAATGTAGAATTGACAGTTCAGAAAATAACATACTTTCACCTTAAATAATATACTGTAACATTATTTAATTTGATAGTGTAGGAGCAAACCTTATTAAGTGTTTCACACCATTAAATAGATTTGACAATGTAGAAAAAATATTCACATATGTAAACGTCATAGTACACAGTTAACTAGGTTTGACATTGTGGATTATAATAAAATTCACTGTGTTAAATGTCTATTGCATCACAAACCATGTTTGATAGAACAGAAAATAATAGCATTTTCATCTTAAATTTCTTATTACATCATTACTTTTCTTTTTAAATTAAATGAATATCAATTTACTATATAGAATTATTATAATATATAATTCCAAAATGGAGTAATTATATGGTTACACTGTACTTAAAGTGATCAGAAAGGTTAAAAACGATGTATTGTTTCTATTGAATGTAATACATTATAAACTCCTGTATCTTCATGATAGCAACATGAAGTGACTTCACATTACACCAAAGTTGTGATGGATCAACACCATGACAATTCTTTAATGCACAAAATTTGGTCTTTAATTAATAACAACTGATGGTCAGTAGGTGTAAACCTGTAAACTGACTCATAAAAAAAAAATCACATCAATGTATTTTATAAATCCACTAAAGGTGCTTTGGATTTCATTGCAGAAAAAATACAAGTACACAAAAATTCTAAAAGAAATTATATTAAGTAACAGTTTTGGAACTGACCTGTACTTATAACATTAATTACAGTAATTTAATAGTCACCTTAAACATCAAACGTTTCTCAAAATAATTTTATAATTTAGATAAAATTCGAAAGGAAATGCAAAGAGTTTATTTCACTTATAAGGATTCTTAGGGTGTCTCACTACAATATCATACATGTGTATGAAGTATTCCTTTATCACTGTAATTAATGTACGTGGTATTACTAACAGTTAATGTTAAGAACAAGTACAAACATTGCTCAGTACATAATTCTCTGTACTTATATTTGCGATAACAAAAATCTTTCCAACAGAATTAAGAATTCTGTACCATATTCCAACCAAAATAGAACCAATCTATGAGGATGACTGGAATATATTTCAATAACTTTACTGTCTAAATCTTTTTATTATTTTTTTGCTTACAGAACAATTCTCTTTCATTAGCATTTTATTCATGTATGAAATGAAATATATACAAATATATCTTAGCTAAGTTATGAATTAAGACTTATCACTAAAGACTAATCAGAAGTTATTAATTAACTCCAATAACTCCTCTGTGTATATTTAGTGTAAAAAAATATCAAGGTTTGAAATAAAACAAACTTCAAAGTATGAATATAACATTAATTCACTATCTGGGTAACTTGAATGTCATATTAAAAATGAAAATACCTAAAGGGCTAAAATCCAAATATTTCTTACAACTGATTGGGTCATACATGAATGTCAAAGTGATAGTTATTATTTACTAATATCAAACCTCACTCAGTTAATGAAAGTGTTTGTATGTCATAAAGAAGTTCTGTATCATGGCATTATTGTCTACGTTTTAAGAGCTTCAGACTGTGATTTCTTTGTTCTAACAGATTTATCATTATACATTTGTTTTAGTACCTACGCTTGTTTCAATAGTTTTCTTTTTTGCATGTGACGTATATGGTTGGCCATGTATTGCACAAGTCCCATCTGTTCTTGAAATTTGTAGAAGATCCTCAAGAGTAAGATTTCACAATATTTATTTTACAAAAACACTAGCATCTTCCAACTTTGGTGAATATTCTAGAAACTCACAATAAACTGTATAAACCAACATAACAAGAACAGGAAGAATATTATTAGTCAGTTAAAGTCAGTGTGATGTAGGCCTCAGAAGCTATAATTGTGATTAACACCAATTAATCATAAGACTACAAAATTTGAGACCAGGTATGTAGTAGATTTTGAATATTACAAACCATTCAATTTCAGCACATTAATTTGGGATATTATTTTTGCTACAAGAACTTTAAATAGCATCCCTGGCAAAAGTGAGCTTGTAACCAGTGCAAAGCCATCCAAGATAGCCAGCTTAAGTGACAGTCTCAACTTGGATTGAATTTGCTTGTCATGGGCCTGGACTGTCGATAAAATATCGAGTTCTAGACCATATATAAAACTCAGTATTGTTTCTAAGACTCTTGTACCTATACCATAATTCTTATTATAAATTGTATTGTTTTTCTTTTTTGTATATTTTGATATATTTGTGTCAAAAAAGAGAATAGTACATGTCAATCTTGTTGGCAAATATCATATTTTAATACATACTAACATTTAAATAACGAATAAATTCAAATTACCGATTATTTAGAGCAATAATACATAATATATGCATTATGACAAATCAATGACTTGTCTGAAATAATATATGTGTAACATTGTCAATTTAATTTATTCTCAACAGACTAAAACTAAACAGCTTACTGTATTCACCACACTGCGCACTCACCAATGTTTTTAACTCTTTCTTCCACAGGTTGTCGGAAAAAAATAATAAACTTCCTAGCATCGAGCCTGATTTCGTTGGTGTTTTTCAGTAAAGCAAACAATGGAGCAAGAGGAAATGCAGCCACAAAAATTGTGACAAATCCAAACTGCAACACTAGAGAAGGAGAATAAATTACAGAAACATTTATTAACTAAACTGTACATTTAATGTATAAGGAAGTTTTTATGATTAATGGAATTAGACAGTTAAATATAGTCTAAAGTTACTGTAATTAATAGAGAAAATCTAACCTAATGTAGTTGATTCAGGTCTAGAGGTGGTTGAATAATAAATTTAATTTCTAGTTTGGTATAAAAGTCAATACAGAAACATTAATGTCAAACACTGGCTGCATTAATAAGAGATGTTTTATTATTAATTTTAACATGATTTTATCTCATTTTTATTTCGAAATGGAATTCCATATTTTAAAATTTATTTTATTAGCAGCCTTCATACACAAGTCTTCAAATTATAAAATATTATGTTAAAACACATATATATCCTTGACATAAAATGCATGATGTCGATTTATTGGACAAATGCCATATTACAGATGGAATGTTCACTATATTTCTGAATTTATTACACATATCTACACAAGATGTTGCAAGCTGTTAGTATAATGTGCAAGTCTGTTGTATGCTAAATATCAAATACATTGGAAAAGAATTTCTAATCAAGAAAGGATGGTATAATTGAGGATGGCAATCTGAGTTACATATAACATGTTAATGTTTATGTAAAGACTGAAAATACTATATCCATGGCACTGTTTGCATATTGTGCTTGCACTGCCTTTAGAGCCTCTAAAATGTATATTTACAAGTTTTCCTTTTCAGTATCCCTGTACATTGTATATGATATTTACTCTTCTTCACCATGAACTGTCACTAAATCAAATACATAATACCAAATTAAAAGTTACAAATAACCATCTAACCTTAAAACTATCATAAGTATATTTATTTAAATACTGTACAATTTGTCATGTACTTCTGTATATATTTGTTAGCAATGTGAACAGTTTTCACAACTTTGATCACAAGACTACATGGTATTACAACTAAATATACTTTACTGTGTTTCACACTGATCCACTAGTTTATTTAACAAAACACTCAGACTTGATCAATAATAAAACTAAGACTGGTAAAGTGATAAGAAAGTTTCGCCATCTGCTGTTCGTGATGTTCAATATAATTATATATAATTACTTTTAATGTTATTTTATTACATTCTGTATAAACAGAAAAGTTAATTAAATTTAAATAAATTCTGTTTTTAAAAGTGTGCATAATTTGAATTCATTCACCAATAAAATGTACATGTTTTTTCAAGATGTATAAATTATTCTGATAAACTTTGTATGACTGTAACGGTATTTATCTGGCACTAAAATAAACAGGGATAAGAAATTTTGCAGTTAGATTCTGGTTAAATTTTGTTTTTCTAAATTATGAACAAACATACAAAATAACCTATGTCCATTTGGAATTGCTAAAATTAGAAACAGGTAAAACTTACCCAATTCAGTAAGGTAGGTAGCTATTCTTCTATAAATCTAGAAAAGTTTAATAGTTTATCAGTTGTTTCAAAAAGAACATGTACACTAGCCATCCATAACTTTAAACTGATAAGACTAAGAAATGGCACCTATTGCCACGTCTTGGGTTACTCTAATCAAATAGCAGGATTTGACAATCACTTATACAACATTCCCATAATCCCAATGTTGAAGAGCATTTTTGCTGCAACAGGATCAGAACCATAAACCCCCAGGTTCAGAGTTCAGCACACTGACCACTAGGTGAATGAAACAATACCAAAATATGTCAGATATCAGTGTGATATGAATATGGTAATTTTATCTCTGGTTCAGTGTTCATTCTCTTTTGATTTTTTTTACTCTGACTTGTAATTTTTGGTGTTTAAATCATGTTTTTCTAATCCAAATTTGCATACATGCCCAGTCCAAAGGTAAAAGAACAAATACATAATTAACATACACTAATTCCTGTGCCTAGTATTTGATCATTCAAAGATGACAGGTGTGTTTATAAAAAAATTGAAAAGTTATTTGGTTTGATTTGTTTTGAGGTTTGCACAAAGCTACACTAGAAGTCCTTAATTTAGCAGTGTAAGACTAGAGGGAAGGCAGTTAGTCATGACTACCCACAGCCACACCTGAGGCTACTCTTTTACCAATGAATAGTGGGGATTGACTTTCATATTATAATGCCTCCATGGCTGAAATGGGCAAAACTGAAAAGTACTACTGAAGATCTTACAAAACAAATATATAGTAGTGTTACTTGCACCTGAACTTAAATACTGAGGTTTTGTCATTATTTTAATAATTTTTCTGCCACGCAAAGTATAAAGATTTTCTTATGATTATTTTGGTGCATTCATGAAAAAATTCCAAGCTATATTAATTTCATTCTTGAAAATACCCTTACATTATTTATAGCTGAACAGAAAACCTTAAAAAATTACAAGTAATTACATATAACATTTCCTTTTAGTCATTAAGAAATCAAAGTAAAAAATAAAAATAAACAACAAAACTAATATGCTTACATACCACTATAAATACACACACACACCACTAAAAACAGGTACTTTATATATATATATATATACACACACTTATATACACATACCACTATAAGCAGGTCTTTGATCCATATCATCTTGAATAAAGCCATAAAAAGAACATTTTACACAACTAGAAATAGGTAAATTTCATATCCCTAACTTTTCTTATTTAAGTGATCCACCAGGTTAAAGGTCATGATGCACACAAGGTTCAACAGTGCAGCTGTGACTGAGGTAGTGAGATATAACATGCTGGTAAGTGTCTGATTGCCACTCAATGTGAAGTACAGAACAGTTTCAATGGATATTCTGTAAAAAAATCACACCAACCACAGCAACAAGAGCTACTGTAACCTGAAGAATAAAAACATAATCTCTTAAGTCTATAAAGAATCACTGCATCAAGAGCTACTGTAACACAGAATATATAAGTAAATTTAAAATAGTTTCAGGGAACTTAAAAAAAAAACACTTTGCTGAAGCAAACTATAATTGGAGTCTGGCAGTTAAAGTCCAGATTTCTTCACACAGTTGGAGGTTGTTTGTCCTTTTACAGAATGGTTCACTAAGTCTTCACCTAGATTTTCTAGGCAGTTAATTGTTTTGTAGAACATGATAAAACAAAAACCATGAAACCTGCAACTGATCAAACAACTCTAAAGTTATGCTTTTTCGTGGCATCTTAACCCATTTAAAAATTACTAAAAATGGGCAATTTCACAATTTTTTGTTTGTCAATGTTTGGGACGTGTACAAAAATATCTTTGTACCAGATACCATGTAAATTTGTCAAAATGTGGCTGAGTAAATGATCAACAAATGTCTCAAAATTATGCTTTTTTCAGATCTCTTACCATCCAAAAAAAGAGAAAAAGGATTCCAAATGGGCAAATCTAGCTATTTTTGTTTGTCATTGTATTGAGCTCATGAATATTTATATTTGTGCCAGTTGTGTTCCAGACTGCTGTAAATATAACCACACAAGAGCCCAAAATATATATTTTTGGGTTGTTTGACATCTGACCTCTTACAAAAGCCTAAATAAAAAAAATTAAAATACTGACTAGACATATTGGACCAAAGTATGACCCTACCAAGTTTCAAGATAATCTGCCAAGATATATAGATATGGCAGTTGACTGAAAAGGATTTGGAAGAAGATGAAGCAACAAAAAAATTATATCTCTCTCATGATGATGAGGAACCCACATGAAGTAAAAATGTATCTCAAGATGGCTGGTATGGATATTAAAACTCTCTTTATTAACCTGAAGGCCTAAGAGACCTAAGAAGGTCAAAACATTGTTCTCTAATTTATTTTAATAAAAGTTTTAATACAAATTCTAACAAACACTCGTACACAGCAGGCTGTTGAAGAACAAACATATTTGTTATGTAAACATATCAAAGTAAACATGTTACTATGTCTGTTTATGTTGCATTAACCTTTGTTGTATTATCTTAAAAGAAGGGGATAATAAAACCACAACTTTGGTATTGGAACATCTAACCTGTTTGTTTGTTTGTTTTTTTTAAAAAAGGGATAAAATTTAATGAACTTTAAGTGATTTGCTTTGTTTTGAATTTCGCACAAAGCTACACAAGGACTATCTGCCTTAGTTGTCCCTAATTTAGCAGTATAAGACTAGAGGGAAGGCAGCTAGTCATCACCACCCACTGCCAACTCTTGGGCTACTCTTTTACGAACAAATAATGGGATTGACCGTCACATTATAATTACAAGTGCCTTAACCACCTGGCAGCCAGGCCAGGAACTTTAAATGAGAATATTTCAAACAAGCATAAAAGTTAACATTTTAAACTTTCAATCTCAAACAATGTTCTATCAAGATCTTTTAAACTTTTATTATTAACATCTATTTTTTATACTTTGCTATCTTTTAAACTACATGTAGTGCATTTATACTGAATTATTAAAAAAAGTTTTATCACCCTTTTTAAATTATACCTTTGAAGACCATTTACCCAAAATAATCGAATTTTTCAAAAAGAATAAGGCATTTTTTTAAGTTTAATAATTTTCAATAATTTTAAGAAAGAATTCATACAAAAGATAGATAGCTTGTTAATTTTGTTTGATAGGATATATTTAGTTACAGTTTTGTTGTAAATCCAAAAAACACTTTTACTGTAATCATAAAACTTACAATCTGATAATCAACTACAACACTGTAAAATCATCATTAAGAGATAGATCTAGGCTTGTATAAAAACAAGACAAATGGTGGGAAAAACTGGACAAAAAGTCAGATTTTTGTTTTGATGTTTATTATAAATTGATAATAGTGATGTTCTTACCCCTGTAATAAAGTTTACTTTCCTTTTCTTTACTGTTGATAACTGAGCTAAATATTCTAGCCTTGGATGATCCTGGTGATATAAAAACAAACACATCATGATCAACAGTTCAGGTAAGACATCATATCTATGTGTTAAGAAATTTACATTTTTAAACATGTATTTTTGAGAAACTTTCTCAAAAGAATACCTCTAGGGAACATTCAAAGATTATTTTTATAAGACAAAGTTTGAAAAGATGTTCAAAGGGAAATACTAGAGAGTAGCCATAAATATCATACTGGAAACAAGCAAAGTTAAAAGTCCTGAGCACCCAATCAAGGTAGGAAAAGAAGGTCATCACATGCAAGATTTCAGTTATAGAAGTTTAAAGTCTTGGATATGTAGCAAATTTGATGTGCTTTATGTTAGTTTGAAATTAAGGCCATTTCAAGTATTGCAGATATACAATGTTGGACGATTTTATGTTGCTATGGGCATCCATTACTACACATCTCATGAGGATTTTCTTAGTGAGTTACTTTCTCAAAATTCAGGTCCTTTGTAAAGTCAGTTTTATATTACTGGATATGGTAACATGAGCACACATGCACAGTGTCATTGTAACTTCTATTCTGTTATCCAGGCACAGTTGAAAGAACAATATAATAAAAATACACACACACAGGGGGTGGACAAGAAAAGTGGCCCTGTTGAAAATGCTGTTAATTTGTTATATATTTTAATAGATAACAAAAAATTGTGTAAAATGTACTTCACAAAATCCGTTCAAATATGATATCAAATAAATTAACAACATTTACAAGGGAGGGGAACTTTTTTTTCTCCCCTTGTATATAAATGTATATATATAATTTAAGCTATTTTATGCGTGTTATAATTTGTAGTTATTCTAGAATGAAAAAAGGCATTATTTATGTTAATTTCCTAATTATTTATAGTGGTTAAATCTATCAAGTCCATACAAGGTTTCATGAGTAAAAATAACAGACAAAACATTACGCTTTTTTCTTTACAAAAATGTTTGATAATTATCTGGAGGTTATATAAATTTTGTATGTGAAATTTGAACATTTTCTGATGCATACAAGTATTTTTAATCTTAAGATCAAAATTACTATGCATGTTGGATAATCAACATGCAAAAAGAAAATAGGCACAAGAAAAGCATTACTTAAAAAAAGTCTTAAAACTAAATAACAAAAAAAATTTCAGAGTCTGAAGAAGAGAATATTATTTATTCCTCTTCAGCTTTAACATGTAAATCTATGTACTATTTACCCCGGAATGACATAACATCATCAAGAAATACAGCAGCACCATTGTCGAAAAGATGAGTTATTCTTGCAAAAGTGCACGTCTGGCCTAATCTTCCATATCTACATCTTTCTACGTCACACCGAGGACATAAAATGGTGTCCTTGTAGTCTTCAGAAATTCCCTTAGTGTAAAAAAAAATGCATTTTAGTTTTAAGTCTATAGAAAAAACACAGTACAGCTGAACATCCAAACAAACCATAATATACAACTATCAATTTCAATAATAATGTCACATAAAATAACTGATTAACTGAAATTATGTTTAAATCAATTTATCACAAAAATTATTTAAAACATTTTAAGGTAAATTAATGGTTCAAAACATATCAACCAATAAAAATTAATGGTTCCAATTATTATTCTTTGTAATTATTCCAGCAACAAATGGCTTGTGTGAAAATAATTAACTAGCTAACCATTGATTAATTAGTCTAGTGATTAATCACTTACCACATTCCATCAATCACGTAGCTCTAAGTAGCTGATTTATCTGAGGTATTATTTAGAAAATGATCAAACACGAGTTTTCAAAATAGTAAACTGTTTGATTACTCTTTTATCTTTTTTCTCCCCCTTATTCATACCTGTAAGCATCACCCAACAAGGTAAGTCACCCATACAGAAAACACAACACTCCCACTGATGATGCTTAAATCAGCATACAGGTGTAAAATCCAAGCCAAGCAAAGTACAGGCCGATCTTAACTCCAAAATATTCCCTGAAAAAATTGAAAGGAACAAACACTGAAGTGACTCTTATCAAACAGAATATAGTGGGTACAATAACTAATGAGAAACTCCAAAAAATCCATCCTTAAAGAATTTTATATATATATATAAAGATTTGTCTCAATTTTAAACTCTGACCAGAATGAGAGCAAGGTGATTTTCATGCTAAAATTAATAAAATTTATATATCTTTAATATTACAGTTTCCTAACTTCATTTGCAGAGCTTCTAGAATCTTCTAATTGAATAACAAGTTATTTTAGGTAAAATTTTATATGTTATGCATTATTTTCTCTACCCTTACACTACATGATCTTAAGCCATTTGTTTAACCTTGTAACCACACAAAAAAAAAAAAAAAGAAACAACATTTTTCACTTCTAAAATCCCTGCAGATTATAATAGAAGCTTATCATTATTTATCCTGACTATCGTCAGGCTTGCATCAGTTAAATATGACACTAAGCCCATGTAACAAGCTAGGAATCACCTTGTATACACTTAGTTCAAATTACAGCATAAAATTATGTAATATAATCTTCATACATATACACAAATATTGCAAATAAATTAATCTATTTCTTCATTTATATTTTCTCGTGTTACCTAATAAGTATTTTTTCTACTTTTATAACAAACAAAATATGTACATAAAAAATAACAAAAATCTAGTACTTAATTGTGAATGCTGTAATTTCTTTTGTTGTCAAAAACTTAAAGTGTTGAGAGATGCTAACCCAAATTTTCACTTTTTTATTTTTTTCCAAAATTATTTATTAATTTCAAATATATACTTTAGAGCACAAACAATAATAAACACAAAGCATACAATGTCCTATAATTATTACAATTTAACTGGTTTTCTAACCAAACATTGTGCATTAAAACAATTTCCTTAGCTGGTTAAACTATACTTAGTGATAGCAGATTTGAATCTATGTTCCGATAAACTTAAAAGCCATCCTGTGAACGAGATGGCATAAAACATAAAACAGTAGATTAAATATTGGTTATCAATAATGTAATAGCAAATGTCAAAGACAGAGAGAGAGAGGGAATTATTGACATTTTTGAAAGACTGTATATAAGAGAACAGAGCTTTATGAGATCGCTTGGTAACTTTAACATTATGTTATGTATTAGGAAAATCTGTATGTCTGAAAGTTGTATTCAATCTCAGTCAATCAAATACAAGTGAAAAGACGATCTAAGATGAGCAATTTGGAACAAACAAGTGCCATCATGTGATACAGAAATGTGAACACTAAGATGTTACAAATTAAAATATTTTACTTTTGAAATTCAGAAATTAAAACTATATTACATAATAGAAACATCTGATTAACTATATACTTATACTATTAGATCTACATCTATTTTGACTATTACCACATCTTTATAGAATTTTATAGCTCAATGAAAATAATACATTAGCAACACGAAAGAATTCTCTCCCTCCTATCATGACTGACTCTCCTTATATATAATTATTGTATTTGGAATGATCTCTTTCAAAACACAACCAGTATGAATAAAACACCAACTGAGACTCTAAACATGGCATACAAATATAAGATTTTTCTTTTTTCAATCTTTAGGTAATGCTCAAAACTTTTACCAAGTGCTTTTCATATTAAACAAATAAATTATATCCAAGTAATTAATTATTAACACTCACTTGATGTCATCAAGAGATTGTTCTTTATATATTGCTGAAAACGAAGCCCAGTTGTTCATTAACCATTTTCGAGGAGCTTTTTCATCTGACGAATTACATTCCCCCTAAAATACGTCAAAGTAAATTATCAACATAACTATTATTTTACTGATACAGGAAGTGAAATATCTCCAAGCATAATGATAACTAATAAAAATATGTTAAAGTGCACTTTACTGGAAAATAATATTAATAACAAACTACAGGAAAAACCCTATCACACAAATTCATCAGGTTATGAACCTGATATAATACACACTGGCTGTAGAAATAACTGTGAAAAATGCTTTTAACATATGAAAAATTGTACTTTCTCAATACTTTATCAACATCAAGCACACTTGGAAAGAAGAATCCAATAAGTTAACTGACCTCATGTAAAAGGAAAGGCAGCATTATCATTGATAAGCTTGGTTGTTCCTGAAAAAATAGGAGAAAAACACAGTATAAATATATAAGGCATGAAATATTTAAATATGAAAATATTTAATAAAACAATGTAAGGAGTGATTGCAATGACTTTTATTCATCACTATATATCCTACGTAACAAACCTAAGCACGCACGTCAAGTACTTCAGGGTTGCTAGCAACTAAGTTTGTTGTTTTTTTAGTAGCTTAGGAAGCCTATAACCATGTTATTATTTACCAAATTTTCATTTTCTTATTTTGATGAAATAAGGTTTCATTATACTGTTCTGTTGAGCCATTGAAAACAGGATTCAAAATTAAAGCTTACAGAGAAATAAAAGAAACTTATTGGACTGCTAATCTAAATACTGTTCAACCTTTTGGACTTAACCTAGAATCGATGATCTTCCTTCACTGGTTTCATCTTTGTCGAAAAAATTATTTTTATTCTTTGCTTATTTCTTCTTGTATTGTGAAAGCTGAATTCAGTAAAACATACTATTTGTTTAAGATAATTTTTCACATGATTTTTTATAAACTGATTAGTGTATCTTTTTTAAACTGTCTCCAGGTGTTACCTTTACTTTACTTAAATGCTTAAGTTGAGTTTTAAATACACACATATTCAGCCATTTCTAAAGTAAAATATTCCTGACACCTTTTTGCATACATTCTCACCATTGGTTATATTAAACTGGAAATGAGACATTTACACCAGAGCATAGAGAAATAGACATTTCTTGGAAAACCAGATGACCTTCCTGACTACACAATCACTCATTTGATTACACCACCATTTCCAATATGTAACTGAAGAAAGGTCCACCTTCAAAAGTGCTCAAATTACGGGGTTTATATTTCATTTCTATCAAGACATCTTGAACCTACATGTTTTACAACATCTTGAATGACATGTACAGTATATTGTCCAAATAAAAAAGCACACACACCTCCAATACTGGGTTACAGTCTAAGAGTTAACTGACTTCTTTCCAAATTGTTTATTATCAATAGACTCTATATTTATTGCATCACAACACATAATGTCATGTTTTTGCCTGTTACAATGCTACCTATATAGGACTGACCAAAACATTAGGGAAAGTTGCTTACGTTCTACATAAAATACAGAGTGAGCCATAGCTGAAATTATTTGATTTAACTGTGCATTGGTTTCCATTTCTGTGTGATTGTATTAGGAATAATCAGGGTTACAGGGATTTTATTCATTTCTATTAAAACTTCTCGAACTTGCATGTTTTTCTAACACCATAGTTATACTGTTCTCATAACGTCTTTAGACAGGAGACAGTGGTTCAAAACTTCTTTCTCACCTACAAATACATGGAAACCACAAACTAGGGATATCACAAACCTAATGGATGCTTCCTCCACAATCAATTTTAATCAACACAATCTTAAAAATAGGCATCACAAACAATGTCATGTATTTCTATGCAAGTGAGGCCAACAGCAATATTAGCATGTTTTAACATGAAAAATAACGTTAAAGACCTAACAACAGCCCAGTGATCACGTGCTCAAAAGGTGCCTCAGACAGCAGACAATTAAGGAAAGTTTAATTCTTATATGCTTTGAGAAAAAACAACAACATATGTTTGGGCTAATACGGTATGTTCAGTATGATGTACATTTTATAAATTGTACCACGTAGTTTCCATGTACACGCAAAAGCTTATAAGAGAACAGGTTTGGAAAAATAAACCTAGGATAAACTGAAATATAGATATTAGCTGGAGTTTTAAAAGCCACCTAGCCCTCTTCCCCCAAAGCTATGGGGTTGTACATATTTTTAGATGCATACTGAGCCATCCTGGACAACTTTCAGTGCGAAATAAACTTTGTAAACAAAAATCAGAAATCAGTTACAACTTGTCATTTTACCACATGAATCAATCTGACAATCACATAAACCTAGTAAAGTATTTGAAACTGTAATGCTTGTACCTTATACACATATCCAATTGGTTTTGTAAGACCTCTAGTTACACATTTCGCAATTAACCAGCTATGATTTGTCTTGTAAAAACAAAAGTTTATTTCACATTAAATATGAATGAAGTTTTGTAGTCATATGCAAAAGTTATTTAATAGATGTTTAAATATTGTATTAAATGCAACTTTATGATATATGTGCTGCTATCCAGTCAACAGCTTTGTTTTTAATACTTGAGAAGTACAACCTAATACTTCAGTATTAGGTCACACGTACCACAGGTAAGACAAAAAATTTATTCCAGTGCTACTGCATTTTGTTCTATACTTTTGTTTATATGCTTTTGGTTTCAAATAACTCATCTCCACTGTCCCCATCAGAATGTAATGTTGTACATTATTTTACCAAATTTAAAGTTTAAGTCAAAATAACTTAAGAAGAAAGGATATGTTTAGATTTAAGCACAAAGCTACATGATGGGCAATCTATGCTCTGCCCCCTGTGGGTATCAAAACCTGGTTTTTAGCATTATGAGGTATGTAGATGTATCACTGCCCCACTGAGAGATCAGAAAAAAAAACAAGCATCTACAGAAATTGTGAGTAATGGCTAATGAGAAGAGTGTATGTAAAAATCAAAATAAGGCCTTATATGGGAATGTACTGATTCATTTTGTCTCAGCCTAAATCCAGCTTTTGAATTGCAAAATTCTATGAAAAACAATCAACAGGAAACATTTTCATTGTTACAATGATACCAAACAAAGCTTTATATGGCTCAGATATCCAACTTTAAGGTTATATGTATCACAGGAGATAAAAAACAAGTAAATGCAGGAATTATTCCAGTAATACCATGATTCTTGCTATACTTAAGTGTTTACCTTCTTCCTGATGTATAAAAGAAAGGTTTATTTCTTTGTAGTTAAGTATATAGCTACACAATGGGCTGTGCCCCACCTTCGGTTACAAATATTTAAATGTTTTGTTTCTCTCTGACAGTCATAAGTAACTATACATCTTACTGCCCTATATAACAGATCTTAACACTTGTGATGGAATTTGTAAATACCAATATATCCATTTAAAGAAGAGTGCTACTGTAACAGCAATGTTTTTATTACTAGGCTACACATAAGAATGCTAATGTTCATTTTAGATCTAAGCCTAAATCTAGTATTTAGTTTGCAAATGTATATATCAATAGGTATCCACACTTTCACTGTAACAATGATAAATATAAAACATTATATAACACATATATATAATTATATGTGTTCATAACACATGCAAGACTTTCCTTTGAGGAAACACTGGTGGTTACTGGGTTGAGATGATGACCCATTTTTATGAGAAATATGAAAGGGGGCAGAGAGCGCATTAAAATACCTGATGACAGAAGTTATTCCTACATTAATTGTTGACATGGCATTCTATAAACTAGATCAATAAGATTAACTGGATGAGTCTACACACAATGAAACCAATTTATGCAAAATTGCTATTTACAATACCAATCTTAAGTGATTTCTATTTGCAATATGTTTATCATCACAGCTTTTAAAAAGTTAAGACATCTTACAAAGATAGCAGATTGCTAATTCTGTAATATGTTTAGTATATCAACCAATATACAGCCAATTACATGATTATTTACCAATTGATCTGTAATGCACTTAAGTATTGCTAGCAAAACAATTCCAGGTATACTAAAGAAATAAAAATGTCATGTCAAATGTGAATTTTAAAAGTTAAAACAGATGAACTATCATTTGTATCAAGTGATATTGATAATAAATCCCAATACCTGATGGACCTCTTTTAACAGTTTCACTGTCATCTGGAAGAGAATCAAGTTAAACACCTTTACCACAGTATTTCTTGTACCTTTAACTAAAACACACCATATGACGTGTGGATCAGTAATGAAAGTCGAGGTGAACTGTCTGTGCCACACTTATAGCAAGGCAGTCAGTAATGTGAACAGTAACACTAAAGTCTTATGTATTGAGCCCCCAATTTTGATCTAATTAGCAGAAAGACTTTTTAGCCATACAAGACCTTCTCAGGTTCAATCCATCAAAATATAAAATTTAATTAACCCAATTTTTAAAATATGGACACCATGTTCTTCATTTTGCCAGCCTGGAGCATCATAAATTTCATTGCTTCATTACCATCCGCTATTTTCTTAAAACTTTATTTAAATGTTAAAGATAATGCACTAAAGTTAACTCATTTTAAGTTTTGGCACATGCCTTAATATGAAATAACAACTTTCATAGTGTTAAATTAGATGAAATGTGGAAACTTGGCATGCACGACAGTGTTTGATACCTTATTACAAAGTGACATCTAATTTCCAGACCAGTGAATTTACTACAGTAGAATCAAAGTCAAAAATTAAATATTCGTTCTTTTACACCAAGAACGTCACACCAATTCCATCATTACTCTTCGTGACACTTAAGGCTCATAACTAAGATGAATCTGAAATGAAACTTTCGATCAACACAATCGACAACGTCACCCTCTTCACAATATTTTCACTGATTTCTAGGCATTCGACAACTATAATTCGTGTGTTAAGATTCGGAAATTTTTATATCTCAGTGGTTGGTTGGTTGGTTGATTTAGTGTTTTATGGCACAATGGAGCTAGGTTATCTGCGCTCAACATCCGGAAAAAAGGTAAAATTAAAGTAAATGTAGTAAAATTCATAAAAGGAAATGAAGGTAAAACAAAACAGCAAGTAAAAACATAAATAACATAAAACCAACGTTTACATCTAGTCCACAATGTTAAGAGAAAAACTACAATAACAAAAGTCGTAACGAGCTATCTGTAGCATAATGGCAATTATCATAACCCGCCTAGAAGATTAACAGGTAAGTACGAGAACCACTGTCAGTCACCTGAAGTTGGCCTTTCAAGTCGTGGTTCTGGGTTATGTGTCATTACAGCCATTATCAAAAAGTAAAGTAATAAAAGTGTTAAAGACATGTAGCAAAATTGTAATAACTCGCCAGGCTGACTAACGGGTAGTTCAAACAGCAGCATTTGTCACCTGAAGTTGGCCTTTCCAGTCCTGGTGTCGTGTTATTTCATGTTAGAGCCATTTTCTAATTTCAAATCGAACCACAATAAAAAAGATTAAATGAAGAAATATAAAACACTTAAATGACATTAAAAAGATTAATGGCTGTTACAAAACTAAAAACTTTATCAAGGTGACAGTGTCACCGTCACCAATAACACTGTCTAATGTTATGGAAAAACCTTGGGACAAAGCATGTTTAAAATAATGCCGTCGTTGAGAGTCGTAACGATGACAAGAAAAGTACAATGTGACTTATAGTAATCTGAGTGTTACACAAACTACACATCGGTGCATCAGTTCCAGATAAAAGGAAACGATGTGTTAAAAAACTGTGAGCAATGCGTAGTCCAGTCAGAACTACTTCCTCCTTCCGAACCTTACGGAAGCAAGACGGCCAAACTCCACTATATGGTTTTATTTGGAAAAGCTTGTTTTCTCATTGTTCAATCAATGGCACAGATCCGAGTCTTGAATACAGGACCATAGTCCATGTATGAAATAGGCATAGCGATGATAGTGCCAGAGCAGATAGATTTAGCTGCAGTATCGGCGAGCTCTTTTCCATGAATACCAACGTGGCCAGATATCCAGAAAAACTGGATAAAAGTAGATGTTAAAGAGAAATGGGCCAGTTGGTTTTGAATATCAGCATGAACAGGGTGGTGAACCAACGTGAAGCAATTCCAGGGCCAGAAAGGAACTAAGCAAGTCAGTATAAATAATGCAGTTTGAGTACTGCCTTAAATACACAGAGAAGATTAACTGGAAAAAACAGATAGAAGTTTGGTTAAAAACAATGAACACAATATTCTCACAGATTTAAGTACTTATAATTGAAACTAGCCAAGTGGACTAGCCGACCAACCCAAGGAATTCAAGGCCAAAGTGGTGTGTTAGGGTTGGACCCCTCAACCACAAGGATCCTCTTCTCCCCTTCACGGGTCGCCACGTGTGGCAAACACGTGGGTGGATGTTTAGATCCCATAGGAGGTAAACGGAAAGAACAAAACCTTCCCTGGGAGGTCCCCTCACCACGTGCAGGGATCCACAATGAGGGCCATCTTAGTGGAAAAAGTATACTTCATTTCATGTTTTTCTTTAGCTAATTGTTGCATAACCTGTTAGGAAGTTAAATACTGATGACAGAGTAAGTTCCGTAACAGGGTTTCTTTAATCGTTTTTTCAACATGCATTACTCTTACAAATAAACCTTCAACTTCTTTACAGACTTCCTAAATTATAGTAGTATGTAGTAACATCAAAACAATTTACATAAAACTTACCATCACCTCCAACTTGTCTGTCAGGATTTTTTACAGTCTCGTGAGACGTGTCCATCTTCACCATACTTGAAGCAACCAGATTTACTTTTCCTATCCCCACTTGTGTTAGGACAGTCTTGCAACACTTGAAGCAACCAGATTTACTTCTTCTGTGCCCACCTACATTAGGACAGTCTCGTGACATGTGTCCATCTTCACCACACTTAGAACATCCTGTTAAGATGGTTAAAGGAATACTATGTAACTATATGCATGTATTGTCACCCTAATTGAAAATAAATTAAAACTTAACACAGAATTTAAGAAGAATATAATGTTACATATTTTTCATGTTGATTTAAAAAAATATATAATAATCTATATTAGTGTTGCAAGTTGAAAGGATTAGTTAGATTTGATACATTCTCAAACTAAGGAGTCATGTTAAAGCAGAAATTTAAATTCTAACAGGTAACAGGTTGCAGAAACTAAAACCATGTTCAAAACAACTTACAAAAACTTTCCGCCAGAAAATTTAAATGTAAAAGATGAGCCACAGTGAACCCCATAATAAATATTGTATTGTTCTATAATTCTGCGTAAAAACTTCAAAGTTATGTATAGCCTTTGTTTGTTTGTTTGGAAATTTCGCACAAAGCTACTCGAGGGCTATCTGTGCTAGCCGTCCCTAATTTAGTAGTGTAAGACTAGAGGGAAGGCAGCTAGTCATCACCACCCACCGCCAACTCTTGGGCTACTCTTTGCCAACGAATAGTGGGAGTGACCGTCACATTATACACCCCCACGGCTGGGAGGGTGAGCATGTTTAGCGCGACGCGGGCACGAACCCGCGACCCTCGGATTACGAGTCGCACGCCTTACGCGCTAGGCCATGCCGGGCCTATGTATAGCCATCCCCAATTCTTAATTAATATACTAGAGGAAGTGAAGCTTTATTTCCCTAGCCACGAAGGCAAGGAGTAAGGGAAATATCCCTAGTAACGGGGCAAGAAGAGTGGAAAATTTCTCTAGCAACGTGGAAAAGAAGTAGGGGAAATTTCCCTAGCAACGGGGGGACAGAATTAAGGGAAATTTCCCTAGGAATGGTGGCAAGAAGTGAGGGAAATTTCCCTAGCAACGGGGACAGAATTGTGGGAAATTTAGTTAGCAACGGGGAACAGAATTATGGAAAATTTCCCTACAAACGAGGGCAAGAAGTGGAGGAAATTACCATAGCAACGGGGGGACAGAATTATGGAAAATTTCCCTAGCAACGGGGGCAAGAAGTGGGTACAATTTCCCTAGCAATTGGTGGAAGTAGTGAAGAAAATTTCCCTAGCAACGAGGGCAAAAGTGGGGAAATATCCCTAGCAACGAGGGAACAAGAGGGAAAATTTCCCTAGCAACGTGGGGAAAGAAGTAGGGGAAATATCCCTAGCAACGTGGGGAAAGAAGTGGGGAAATTTCCCTAGCAACGGGGACAGAATTGGGGAAATTTCCATAGCAACGGGGGCAAGAAGTGGAGGAAATTTCCCTAGCAATGGGTAGACAGATTTGTAGGAAATTTCCCTAGCAACAGGGGCCAGAAGTTGGTAAAATTTCCCTAGCAATTAAATCAAGAATAATGGAAAATTTGCCTAGCAACAGGGGCAAGGAGTGGGGGAAATATCCCTAGCAACGGGGGCAAAAGAGTGGAAAATTTCCCATGCCACGTGGGGAAACAAGTAGGGGAAATTTTCCCTAGGAATGAGGGGACAGAAGTTCCCTGAAGAAAAGTTCTTAGCAACGGGGACAGAAGCAACAGGGGCAAGGAGAAGTGGGGAAATTTCCTTAGCAACGGGGGGACAGAATTGAGGGATAATTTCCCTAGAAACGGGGGCAAGGAGTGAAGAAAACTTGCCTAGCAATTAGGGGAAGAAGTATGGAAAATTTCCCTAGCAACGGGGAAAAGTGGGTAGCAACTGTCTCAGCAATAGGGAAGTAGTGGGGAAATCTCCCAGCAACGGGGCAAAAAAGAGCAAAACCTGTCCCAACGTGGGTTTAGGAAATTTCCCAGTAACGAGGGGCAAGAAAAAGGCAAAATTTCCTCACCAACGTGGGGAAAGAAGTGAGGAAAATTTCACCAGAAACGGGGAGGGACAGGGTGGAAATTTCCCCAGGAACAGGGAAGAAGTAAAGGAAATTGCCTATCAATGGGGACAGAAATGTGGAAAATTTTCTAGCAATGGGGGCAAGGAGTGGATATAATTCCCATAGCAATTGGGGAGATATCAATAGCATCAGGGGGCAAGAAGAGTGGAAAATGTCGACAGCAATGGGAGGACAGAAGTGGGAAGGATGGATTCCCTAGCAACGGAGGCAAAAGCAAGTGAATACAATTGCCCAAGCAATTTGGGGAAGAAGTGGGGAAATTTCCCAGCAACGTGGGCGAGCGAAGTGGGGGAATTTCCCTAGCAACGGGGACAGGGTGTCAGGGAAATTTCCCCAGCAATTGGGACTAGAAGAGTGGAAAATTTCCCTAGCAACGGGAGGACAGAATGTGGAATTTCCCCTAGCAATGGGGCAAGAAGTTGGTAAAATTTCTCTAGCAATTAAAGCAAGAAGAGAGGAAAATTTCCCTAGCAATAAAGGGAAGAAGTGTGGGAAATTTCCATAGCAAATGGGGACAGAAGTCAGGGAAATTTCCCTAGAAATGAGGGGGGACAGAACTAGCAACAGGGGGGAAATTTCCTTAGCAAGGGCAAGAAGTGGGCACACTCCCTAGAGCATAGCAATTGGTGGAAGTAGTGAAGTATGGAAAATTTCCCTAGCAACAGTGGGGCAAGAAAGGGCAAAATCTCCCACCAAAGGAAAATTTCAAACCAGTGGGGAAAGAAGCACGGGAAATTTCACCAGAAAGTGAAAGGAGGACAGAAGTGGGGAAATTTCCCTAGCAACGGGGAAAGAAGTGGGGGAAATTTGCCTAGCAACGGGGACAGGAGTGGGTATAAGTTTCTGCTATAGCAATGAGGGGGGAGATATCAATAGCATCGGAGGCAAGAAGAGGTGAAAATTTCGATAGCAACGGGAGGACAGAATTTGGAAAGTCCCTAGCAACGGGGCAAGAAGTTGTGGATATAATTTAGCATGGGAGATGTGGAAAAGTAGTGAAGGAAATTTCCTTAGCAACGGATGCAAGGAGTGTGGGAAATATCCCTAGCAACAGGGGCAAGAAGAGGGGGAAATTTCCCTACCAACAAAGAGGGACAGAATTGTGGGAAAATTTCCCTAGCAACATAGCAATGGGGGGCAAGAAGTGGGTTCAATTTCCCTAGCAATAGCAATTGGTGGAAGTGAAGTGGGGAAATTTCCAAAGGGTAAGCAACGGACAGGCAGCAAAAGTAGGTGGTCAACAGGGCAAATAATTCCCTAGCAGGTGGGGAGAATCAATAGCAAAGGCAAGGAAAAGGGAGGGAATTGGAAAAATTTCCCTAGCAATGAAGGGAAGAAGTAGTGGGAAATCTCTAACAAGAGGGACAGGGTGGGAAATTTCCCTAGCAACGGGGGACTGAAGTGGGAAATGTCTCTAGCAATAAAGCAGAAGGGGACTGAAGAGGGGAAGTGTGGGAAATTTCCATAGCAATGTGGGGGAGCAGACTGAATGTGGGAAATTTCCCTAGCAACGGGGGGCAAGAAGTGAGGGAAATATCCCTAGCAACAGGGAGCAGAAGCTAGCAACGAGGGACACAAGGGGAAAATTTCCCTAGCAACGTGGGGAAAGAAGTCGGGGAAATATCCCTAGCAACGTGGGGAAAGAAGTAGGGGAAATTTCCCTAGCAACGGGGGACAGAATGGGGGAAATTTCCATAGCAACGGGGGCAAGAAGTGGAGGAAATTTCCTAGCAATGGGTAGACAGATTTGTAGGAAATTTCCCAGCAACAGGGGCCAGAAGTTGGTAAAATTTCCCTAGCAATTAAATAGAGAATAATGGAAAATTTGCCTAGCAACAGGGGCAAGGAGTGGGGGAAATATCCCTAGCAACGGGGGCCAAAAGAGTGGAAAATTTCCCAAGCCACGTGGGGAAACAAGTAGGGGAAATTTTCCTAGGAATGAGGGGACAGAATTGAAGAAAAGTTCCCTAGCAACGGGGGCAAGAAGTGGGGGAAATTTCCTTAGCAACGGGGGACAGAATTGAGGGATACTTTCCCTAGAAACGGGGGCAAGGAGTGAAAAAAACTTGCCTAGCAATTAGGGGAAGAAGTATGGAAAATTTCCCTAGCAACGGGGGAAAAAGTGGGTACAATTGCCCTAGCAATAGGGAAAAGTAGTGGGGGAAATTTCCCTAGCAACGGGGGCAAGAAAAGAGCAAAATTTCCCTACCAACGTGGGGAAAGAAGTAGGGAAAATTTCACCAGAAACGGGGGACAGAATTGGGGAAATTTTTCTAGGAACGGGGGCAAGAAGTAAAGGAAATTTGCCTATCAATGGGGGACAGAATTGTGGAAAATTTTCTAGCAATGGGGGCAAGGAGTGGATATAATTCCCATAGCAATTGGGGGAGATATCAATAGCATCGGGGGCAAGAAGAGTGGAAAATGTCGATAGCAATGGGAGGACAGAATTTGGGGAAATTTCCCTAGCAACGGAGGCAAGAAGTGAATACAATTGCCCAAGCAATTTGGGGAAGTAGTGGGGGAAATTTCCCAAGCAACGGGGGCGAGAAGTAGGGGAAATTTCCCTAGCAACGGGGGACAGAGTTGTGGGAAATTTCCCTAGCAATTAGGACTAGAAGAGTGGAAAATTTCCCTACCAACGGTAGGACAGAATTGTGTAATTTCCCTAGCAATGGGGCAAGAAGTTGGTAAAATTTCTCTAGCAATTAAAGCAAGAAGAGAGGAAAATTTCCCTAGCAATAAAGGCAAGAAGTGTGGGAAATTTCCATAGCAATGGGGGGACAGAAGTGTGGGAAATTTCCCTAGAAATGGGGGGACAGAACTATGGAAAATTTCCCTAGCAAGGGGCAAGAAGTGGGTACAATTTCCATAGCAATTGGTGGAAGTAGTGAAGAAAATTTCCCTAGCCACGGGGGCAAGAAAAGGGCAAAATTTCCCTACCAAAGGGTGGGGAAAGAAGTACGGGAAATTTCACCAGAAACGGGAGGACAGAATTGGGGGAAATTTCCCTAGCAACGGGGGCAAGAAGTAGGTGAAATTTGTCTATCAACGGGGTCAGAATTGTGGAAAATTTCCCTAGCAACGGGGGCAAGGAGTGGGTATAATTCCCATAGCAATTGGGGGAGATATCAATAGCATCGGAGGCAAGAAGAGGTGAAAATTTCCCTAGCAACAGGGCAAGAAGTTGCCCTAGCATTTGGAAAAAGTAGTGAAGGAAATTTCCTTAGCAACGGATGCAAGGAGTGTGGGAAATATCCCTAGCAACAGGGGCAAGAAGAGTGGGAAATTTCTCTAACAAAGAGGGACAGAATTGTGGGAAATTTCCCTAGCAACGGGGCAAGAAGTGGGTTCAATTGCCCTAGGAATTTGGGGAAGTAGTGGGGGAAATTTCCTAAGCAACGGAGGCAAAAAGTTGGTAAAATTTCTCTAGCAATTAAAGCAAGAAGAGAGGTAAATTTCCCTAACAATGAAGGGAAGAAGTAGGGGAAATTTCGCTAGCAACGGGGGGACTGAATTGTGGGAAATGTCCATAGCAATGGGGGGACTGAATTGTGGGAAATTTCCATAGCAATGGGGACAGAATTGTGGGAAATTTCCCTACCAACGGGGCAAGAAGTGAGGGAAATTTCCTTAGCAACGGGGGACAGAATTGTGGGATAATTTCCCTAGCAACAGGGGCAAGGAGTGAGGGAAACTTGACTAGCAATTAGGGGAAGACGTATGGAAAATTTCCCTAGCAACGGGGAAAGAAGTGGTTACAAATGCCCTAGCAATAGGGAAAAGTAGTGGGGAAATTTACTAGCAACGTGGGCAAGAAGTGAATAAAATTTCCTTAGCAACGGGGGACAGAATTGTCGGAAATTTCCCTAACAACGGGGGACAGAATTGTGGGAAATTTCCCTAGCAACGGGGGCAAGGAGTGGGAAAAATATCCCTAGCAACAGGTACAAGAAGAGTGTAAAATTTCCCTAGCAACGTGGGGAAAGAAATAGGGGAAATTTCACCAGAAATGGGGGGACAGAAATGGGGGAAATTTCCCAAGCAACGGAGACAAGAAGTAGGGGAAATTTGTCTATCAACGGGGGACAGAATTGTGGAAAATTTCCCGAGAAACGGGAGCAAGGAGTGGGTATAATTGCCATAGCAATTGGGGGAAATATCAAAAGCAACGGGGGCAAGAAGAGGGAAAATTTCTCCCTAGCAACGTGGGGAAAAAAAAGGGGAAATTTCCATAGCAATGAGGGGACAGAATTGGATGAAATTTCCCTAGCAACGGGGGACAGAAGTGTGGGAAATTTCCCTAGCAACGGGGCAAGAAGTGGGTACAATTTCCCTAGCAATTCGTGGAAGTAGTGAAGGAAATTTCCCTAGCCACGGGGGCAAGAAGAATGCAAAATTTCCCTAGCAACGTGGGGAAAGAAGTAGGGGAAATTTCACCAGAAATGGGGGGACAGAAATAGGGGAAATATCCCTAGCAACGGAGGCAAGAAGTAGGGGACATTTGCCTATCAACGGGGGACAGAATTGTTGAAAATTTCCCGAGAAACGGGGGCAAGGAGTGGGTATAATTGCTATAGCAATTGGGGGAAATATCAATAGCAACAAGAAGTGGGGGCAAGAGTGGGGAAATTTCCTAGTGGGTACAATTGCCCTAGCAATTGGGGGAAGTAGTGGGGGAAATTTCCCTAGTAACAAATGCAAAATGTTGGTAAATTTCCCTAGCAATTAAAGTAATAAGAGTGGAAAATTTCCATAGCAACGGGGGCAAGAAGTGGAGGAAATTTCCCTAGGAACGGGTAGACAGAATTGTGGGATAATTTCCCTAGCAACATCGGCCAGAAGTTGGTAAAATTTCCCTAGCAATTAAAGCAAGAATAGTGGAAAATTTGCCTAGCAACGGGGGCAAGAAGAGGGTATAATTGCCCTAGCAATTTGGGGAAGTAGTGGGGTAAATTTCCCTAGCAACAGAGGCAAGGAGTGGGGGAAATATCCCTAGCAATGTGGGCAAGAAGAGTGAAAATTTCCCAAGCAACGTAGGGAAAGAAGTAGAGGAAATTCCCTAGCAATGAGGGGACAGAATTGAAGAAAAGATCCCTAGCAACAAGGGCAAGAAGTGGGGGAAATTTCCTTAGCAACGGGGGACAGAATTGTGGGATAATTTCCCTAGCAATAAAAGCAAGGAGTGAGGGAAACTTCTTTAGCAATTAGGGGAAGAAGTATGGAAAATTTCCCTAGCAACGGGGGCAAGAAGTGGGTACAATTGACCTAGCAATTGGGAAAAGTAGTGGGGGAAATATCCCTAGCAACAGGGGCAAGAAGAGGGGATAAGTTCCCTAGCAACGTGGGGAAAGAAGTAGGAAAAATTTCCCTACCAACGGGGGGATAGAATTGGTGGAAATTTCCCTAGCAACGGGGGCAAAAAGTGGAGGAAATTTCCCTAGCAACGGGAAGACAGAATTGTGGGAAATTTCCCTAGCAACAGGTGCAAGAATTTGGTAAAATTTCCCTAGAAATTAGGGGAAGAAGAGTGGAATATTTCCCTAGCAACGGGGGCAAGATGTGGGTACAATTGCCCTAGCAATTGGGGGAAGTAGTGGGGGAAATTTCCCTAGGAACGGTGGCAAGAAGTGCGGGAAATTTCCCTAGCAACGGGAAGACAGAATTGTAGGAAATTTCCCTAGCAACAGGTGCAAGAATTTGGTAAAATTTCCCTAGAAATTAGGGGAAGAAGAGTGGAATATTTCCCTAGCAACGGGGGCAAGATGTGGGTACAATTGCCCTAGCAATTGGGGAAGTAGTGGGGGAAATTTCCCTAGGATCGGGGCAAGAAGTGGGGGAAATTTCCCAGCAACGGGGACAGAATTATGGAAAATTTTACTAGCAACGGGGGCAAGAAGTGGGGAAATTCCATAGCAATAAGGGGACAGAATTATGGAAATTTCCCTAGCAAGGGCGAAGAAGTTGGTACAATTTCCCTAGCAATTGGTGGAAGTAGTGAAGAAAATTTCCCTAGGAAATGGGGGAAAGAAGTAAGGGAAATTTCCTTGGCAAGGGGGAGACAGAATTGTTGGAAATTTCCGTAGCAACGGGGCAAAAAGTGGGGGAAATATCCCTACCAACGGGGGACAGAATTGGGGAAATTTCCATAGCAACGGGGGCAAGAAGTGGAGGAAATTTCCCTAGGAACGGGTAGACAGATTTGTGGGAAATTTCCCTAGCAACAGGGGACAGAAGTTGGTAAAATTTCCCTAGCAATTAAAGCAAGAATAGTGGAAAATTTGCCTAGCAACGGGAAGATAGAATTGTGGGAAATTTCCTTAGCAATAGGTGCAAGAATTTGGTAAAATTACCCTAGAAATTAGGGGAAGAAGAGTGGAATATTTCCCTAGCAACGAGGGCAAGAAGTGGGTACAATTACCCTAGCAATTGGGGAAGTAGTGGGGGAAATATCCCTAGCAACAAATGCAAAAAGTTGGTAAAATGTCCCTAGCAATTAAAGTAAGAAGAGTGGAAAATTTCCCTAGCAACGGGGGCAAGAAATGAAGAAAATATCCTTAGCAACAAAGGGACAGAATTGTGGGAAATTTCCCTAGCAACGGGGGGACAAATTGTGGGAAATTTCCCTAGCAGCGGGGGCAAGGAGTGGGAGAAATATCCCTAGCAACGGGGGAACCAGATGGGAAAATTTCCCTAGCAACGTGGGGAAAAAAGTAGGGGAAATTTCCCTAGCAACGGGGGACAGAATTGGGGGAAATTTCCATAGCAACGGGGGCAAGAAGTGGAGGAAATTTCCCTAGCAACGGGAAGACAGAATTGTGGGAACTTTCCCAAGCAACAGGTGCAAGAATTTCGTAAAATTTCCCTAGAAATTAGGGGAAGAAGAGTGGAATATTTCCCTAGCAACGGGGGCAAGATATGGGTACAATTGCCCTAGCAATTGGGAAAAAGTAGTGGGGGAAATTGCCCTAGTAACGGGGGCAAAAAATGGGGAATATCCCTAGCAACGGATGCAAAAAGATGGTAATATTTCCCTAGCAATTAAAGTAAGAAGAGTGGAAAATTTCCGTAGCAACGAGGGCAAGAAGTGAAGAAAATTTCCTTAGCAACTGGGGACAGAATTGTGGGAAATTTCACTAACAACGGGGGCAAGGAGTGCGGGAAATATCCCTAGCTACGGGGGCAAAAAGATGGTAAAATTTCCCTAGCAATTAAAGTAAGAAAAGTGGAAAATTTCCGTAGCAACGTGGGCAAAAAGTGGGGGAAATTTCCTTAACAACGGAGGACAGAATTGTGGGAAATTTCCCTAGCAACGGTGGCAAGGAGTGAGGGAACTTCCCTAGCAATTAGGGGAAAAAGTATGGAAAATTTCCCTACCAACGGGGGGACAGAATTGGTGGAAATTTCCCTAGCAACGAGGGCAAAAAGTGGGGGAAATTTCCCAAGCAACGGGAAGACAGAAGTTGGTAAAATTACCCTAGAAATTAGGGGAAAAGAGTAAAATATTTCCCTAGCAACGGGGGCAAGAAGTGGGTACAATTGCCCTAGCAATTGGAGGAAGTAGTGGGGAAAATTTCCCTAGTAACAGAAGCAAAAAGTAGGGGAAATATCCCTAGCAACAAATGCAAAAAGTTGCTAAAATTTCCCTAGCAATTAAAGTAAAAAGAGTGGAAATCTTCCCTAGCGACGGGGGCAAGAAGTGGGTACAATTTCCCAAGCAATTGGTGGAAGTAGTGAAGAAAATTTCCCTAGCCATGGGGGCAAGGAGTGGGGGAAATATCCCTAGCAACTGGGGCAAGAAGAGGGCAAAATTTCCCTACCAACCTGGGGAAAGAAGTAGGGGAAATTTCACTAGAAACGGGGGGACAGAATTGGGGAAATTTCCTTAGCAACGGGGGCAAGGAGTGGGTATAATTCCCATAGTAAATGGGGGAGATATCAATAGCATCGGAGGCAAGAAGAGGAGAAAATTTCGATAGCAACAGAATTTGGGGAAATTTCCATAGCAACGGGGCAAAAAGTTGCCCTAGCAGTTGGAAAAAGTAGTGGGGGAAATTTCCATAGCAACGGGTGCAAGGAGTGGGGAAAATATCCCTAGCAACAGGGGCAAGAAGAGTGGAAATTTCGCTAGCAACGGGGGGAATGAATTGTGGGAAATTTCCACAGCAATGGGGGGACAGAATTGTGGGAAATTTCCCTAGCAACGGGTGAAGAAGTGGGTACAATTGACCTAGCAATTGGGAAAAGTAGTGGGGGAAATTTCCCTAGCAACGGGGGCAAGAAGTGGGTACAATTGACCTAGCAATTGGGAAAAGTAGTGGGGGAAATTTCCCTAGCCACGGAGGCAAGGAGTAAAGGAAATATCCCTAGCAACAGAGGCAAGAAGAGGGGATAATTTCCCTGGCAACGTGGGGAAAGAAGTAGGAAAAATTTCACTACCAACGAGGGGACAGAATTGGAGGAAATTTCCCTAGCAACGGGGGCCAAAAGTGGGGAAATATCCCTAGCAACGGATGCAAAAAGATGGTAAAATTTCCCTAGCAATTAAAGTAAGAAGAGTGGAAAATTTCCGTAGCAACGTGGGCAAGAAGTGAAGAAAATTTCCTCAGCAACTGGGGGACAGAATTGTGGGAAATTTCCCTAACAACGGGGAAAAAGTGCGGGAAATATCCCTAGCTACGGGGGCAAGAAGAGGGAAAATTTCACTAGCAACGTGGGGAAAGAAGTAGGGGAAGTTTCCATAGCAATGAGGGGACAGAACTGGATGAAATTTCCCTAGCAACGGGGGACAGAATTGTTGAAAATTTCCCTAGCGACGGGGGCAAGAAGTGGGTACAATTTCAATAGCAATCCGTGGAAGTAGTGAAGGAAATTTACCTAACGATGGGGGCAAGGAGTGGGGGAAATATCCCTAGCAACTGGGGCAAGAAGAGGGCAAAATTTCCCTACCAACGTGGGGAAAGACGTAGGGGAAATTTCACCCGAAACGGGGGGACAGAATTAGGAGAAATTTCCCTACCAACGGGGGCAAGAAGTAGGGGAAATTTGCTTATCAACGGGAGACAGAATTGTGGAAAATTTCCCTAGCAACGGGGGCAAGGAGTGGGTATAATTCCCACTGCAATTTGGGGAGTTATCAATAGCATTGGAGGCAAGAAGAGAAAATTTCGATAGCAATGGGAGGACAGAATTTGGGGAAATTACCCTAGCAACGGGGCAAGAAGTTACCCTAGCATTTGGAAAAAGTAGTGGGGAAAATTTTCATAGCAACGGGAGGACAGAATTGTGAGATATTTCCCTAGCAATGGGGCAAGACGTTGGTAAAAATTCTCTAGCAATTAAAGCAAAAGAGAGGAAATTTCCCTAGCAATGAAGGAAAGAAGTGGGGGAAATTTCGCTAGCAACGGGGGGACTGAATTGTGGGAAATTTTCATAGCAATAGGGGGACAGAATTGTGGGAAATTTCCCTAGCAACGGGGCAAGAAGTTAGTATAATTTCTCTAGCAATTAAAGCAAGAAGAGAGGAAAATTTCCCTAGCAATGAAGCGAAGAAGTGGGTACAATTGTCCTAGCAATTTGGGGAAATAGTGGGGGAAATTTCCCAAGCAACTAGAGTAAGGAGTGAGGGAAATATCCCTAGCAACAGAGGCAAAAAGTTGGTAAAATTTCCCTAGGAATTAAAGCAAGAAGAGTGGAAAATTTCCCTAGGAAATGGGGGAAAGAAGGGAAATTTCCTTAGCAATAGGGGACAGAATTGTGGGAAATTTCCCTAGCAACGAGGGCAAAAAGTGGGTACAATTGTCCTAGCAATAGGGAAAAGTAGTGGGGGAAATTTCCCTACCAACGGGGGACAGAATTGGTGGAAATTTCCCTAGCAACGGGGGCAAAAAGTGGGGGAAATTTCCCTAGCAACGACAAGACAGAATTTTGGGAAATTTCCCTAGCAAATGGTGCAAGAATTTGGTAAAATTTCCCTAGAAATTAGGGGAAGAAGAGTGGAATATTTACCTAGCAACGGGGGCAAGATGTGGGTACAATTGTCTGAGCAATGGGGGGAAGTAGTGGGGGAAATTTCCCAGGAACGGTGGGAAGAAGTGGAAAATTTCCCAGCAACGGGGGGCAAGGAGTGAGGGAACCCCAGCAATAAGGGGAAAATCTCCCTAACAACGGCAACAAGGGAAAGAAGTGGGAACTGTCCCAGCAACATGGGGGGAAAGTAGTGGGGAAATCTCCCAGCAAGCGGGGGAGTGGGGAATTATCCCCAGCAACGGGGAAATGGAAAATTTCCCAGCAAAAGGGAAAGAAGTGGGAACACTCCCAGCAATAGGGGGCAAAATAGTGGGGAAATCTCCCCAGCAACGGGGGGAGGGAACCTCCCAGCATTAGGAGTGGAGGGAATTATCCAGCTAAGCAACGGGGAAACAAGAGTGAAAAAATTCCCAGCAACGGGAAAAGAAGTAGGGGAAAATTTCCCAGCAATGAGGGGACAGAATTGGGGAAATCTCCCCAAGCGTGGGGAAAAGCAACGGAGGGGAAATTCTCCCAGCAATTAAAGGAAAAGAAGAGAGGAAAATCTCCCAGCAACGAAGGGAAAGAAGTGGGTACAATTGTCCCAGCAACGGGGGAAAATAGTGGGGAAATTTCCCAGCAACGGAGGAAGGAGTGGGGAAATATCCCAGCAACAGGGCAAAGAAGAGGGAAAATTCCCTAGCAATTAAAGCAGCAGGAAATTTCCCAGAAGACAGTGGAAAATCTCCCCAGCAACGGGGGCAAGAAGTGGGGAAATTTCCCTAGCAAATAGCAATTGGACAGGAGTGGGGAAATTTCCCAGCAGGAGGGAAACTTCCCAAGCGGGGGCATTAAGAAGTGGAGGAAATTTCCCTCCCCAGCAAACCATAGCAAAAGGGAAAAGACAGGAAATCTCCCAGCAACGTGGGGAAAGAAGAAGTGGGGAAAATCCCAGCAACGGGGACAAAAGTGATGGGAAATTTCCCCAGCAACGACAAGAAAGAAGAGGGAAATTTCCCAGCAACAGGTGCAAGAATTTGTAAAATCTCCCAGAAAACGGGGGGGAAGAAGTGGGGAAACTCCCAGCAACAGGGGTAAAGATAGAGGGGTATGGGAAATCTCCTAGCAACGGGGGAAGAAGTGGGGAAATTCCCCAGCAACGGGGAGACAAAAAGCATGGAAAATTTCCCCAGCAACGGGGGGAAGAAGTGGGGAAACTCCATAGCAACGGGGGGGACAGAATTATGGGAAATCTCCCAGCAACGGGGGAAGAAGGTGGGAAAATCTCCCAGCAATTGGGGGAAAGAAGAATGGAAAATCTCCCCAGCAAGGGTGGAAGAAGTGGGAAAATTTCATAGCAATGGGGAAAGAAGCAGTGGGGAAAATCTCCCAGCAACGGGGGCAAGAAGTGGAGGAAATCCCCAGCAACTGGGGGAAGAAGAGGGAAATTTCCCTAGCAACGGGGAAAGAAGTGGTAAAACTCCCCAGCAATGAGGGGGCAAGAATAGTGGGAAATTTCCCAGCAACAGGGGCAAGAAGGTGGAGGAAATTTCCTAGCAATTAGGGGAAGAATAGTGGAAAATTTCTCCAGCAACAAGGGGACAAGAAGTGGGGTACAATTGTCCCCAGCAATGGGGGGAAGAATAGTGGGAAATCTCCCCAGCAACGGGGCAAGCAAAAAGAGTGGAAAATCTCCCCAGCAACGTGGAAAAGAAGGGGAAATTTCCCAGCAACATGGAAAGAAGAAGGGGGAAATTTCCCAGCAATGGGGCAAGAATTGGGGAAAATCTCCCAGCAACGGGGGACAGAAGTGGGGAAATTCTCCTAGCAACGGGGGACAGAATTGTGGGAAATTTCCCAGCAAATGGGGAAGGATTGATGGGAAAATCCCCAGCAAAAAGGGGCAACCCCTAAGAACCAGATGGGAAAATTCCCCAGCAACGTGGGGAAAGAAGTGGGGAGGAAAAAATCCCAGCAACGGGGGGACAGAATTGGGGAAATTCCCAGCAACGGGGGCAAAGAAGTGGGGAAATCTCCCTAGCAACAGGTGCAGCAAGAATTTGGAAAATCTCCCAGCAATTGGGGGAAGAAGAGGGAAAATTCCCCAGCAACGGGGGGCAAGAAGTGGGGAAATTTCCCTAGCAACGGGGCAAGAAGTGGGGAAATTCCCCAGCAACGGGGGGGGAGACAAAATTATGGAAAATTTTACTCAGCAACATGGGGCAAGAAGTAGGAAAAAATTCCATATAGCAACTGGGGACAGAATTATGGAAAATCTCCCAGCAAGGGGAAAAGAAGTGGGCACA